>NC_090317.1:54557840-54860640 GCF_039906515.1 Pseudorca crassidens | reverse complement strand
TATACATCTGTCATATAACAAGGCCTCTACCAAGGAAAAGGAATAAAGAAATTCAAGAGGAACTTCCTTTAGTCAAAAGCTATTTCCGATCCATGTCGCACATTCTTGGTCATAATGAACAAATCTGATCACTGATTATATGCCCTGAACTGTTCATCATGATGAACTTTGACATATGTTACCGACATAGCATGTTAAAAGTGTGTTTTTCTGTCCTTCTATATATATCTGACCCTTAATATGTGCAGTAGCATCACAATATAAAGTCTTTGACCTCTTAGGCACTTTTAGGTCTAAGTTGCATGTCCCCTATAAAATGTATCTGTAACCACTGATGACTCCTTGCTCCCTACAGGGACACCAGACAGTTGACTGAGCTGTCTGTACCTTCCTGAATCAACAACAACATGGATAAGATTTCTATATCACCCAGTCTTTAAAATAATCTTAAAGGCTTCCATGTAATTTCTAAAAGAAAACACAGATAAGCTTTTATGTTCACAACATAAACAAAAGCCCTTGAAAGTGTTCATTAAATTTTAAGTTGCATCTGTTCTTTGACATTTCAACATTAGAGTCCCTTGCCCCATTTTGTGCTGTGCAGTCCTTTTCAGAAAGCCCACTCAATAAATGAGATTCATCTTTGAATGAACCACAAGAAATTTATTACTCTTTGCTATATACCTATTTTTAGTTCATCATGCAATTTTTATTCCTTATAAATGCATCAGTTAAATAGGAAATTTTCAATGTATAAAATTTCCAATGCTTCTCTCAAATTAAAAAAAAAATGCACCCATGATGCTCTCTCTTAACATTTAAAAACACCATTCCATTAAATATACTAGTGCCATTCTGAAGTCTTAACAGTGTCCAGGAAAATTTATACATCAGTTCTCAGAACTGTACAACACACAACTCCTTAACAGGGGTTTTCAGCCAGATAATACATAAACCACATCTGCAATATGACAGCTGATGTATAAAATTTCAGTTCTCATGTTATCAGGTCAGAGTATGTTCAGTTCTGAGTAATAGAGAACTCAAAGAATTTGACTAACCAAAGGAGGATTTATTTTTATGACATGAAAAGGAGCCTAGTGACAGGGGGTTCAGGGTTGTTAATTATACTCACCAATGCCAACGGGAGCTAGGATTTTTCCAGCTTTCAATTCTGCCAATCTTAGAGTATAGAGACTTTCATGTTCAAGGGTGTCCAGTATTCATATGATACCTGCTAGCTTCAAGCCACAGCTAGACAGGCCGAAGGGTGAAAGGTGAAAAGATGAAGAGGTTATTCCTAGAGACACATTGACTTTTTATTCAGAATGGATTCCTTCCCCAGGGATTTATGCCTATATCTCATTGGCTAGAACTGTGTCACACAGTTACTGTAGATTTAAGGGAGGCTGGGAAATTAGGTATTTCAACTTAGGCACATTGACACCATAAATAAATATGAAGCTCTGATAGTAAAGAAAGAAATAATGGACTTTGGGAGACCCCCAGCTATTTGATTACTTTGAAATAACAACCAAATGATATAATAATAGTAGAGAACTTTATGTCACAAATTTATGATGTTTCTTCCTCTTATATAAGTATTAGCCATCCACATTCCAAGGTGTCTAGCATGCCACAAATATTTAAATAATTGGGTACTCCAGCAGTGGTTTAAAAGTGCTTCAGATCCATGTTACATGTCCCTTGACATGTAGAAGATAATTGACATTGATAAATACGTTACTCTCATTAGGAATTGCTCTTGAGAAGATAGTCTTCCTGTTCTATACTTATCATAGGTACCATAAGAAAGGCAAAAGCTTCATAAAGACTCTGTATCAGAGATTTCCAATCTTCAAAATGTTTCATATCCTTGTGTATATTTGATATAATCATTGATCATATATTATTTCTATGCCAGCATCAGGTACACCAGAAACTTAACTGGCAAGTTTTCATTTAAATTTGTCAATATTCACAAGATTCTATTTTTTTCAATGTACACGGGCCACAATAATGACCCTCCTGTAATATGTGGCCAAAACACACTGTGATATAAGATCTCCTGGCCTTTTACACACTGGTTATTAGACAGGGTCTCCAATATTTTCATAGTTTCAAGGCACTTCAAATCCATGTGGCTTGTCAATTTTGATGCTGAAATTGCCTGAGCATTGATAGACTATTTCTGATAGAAAATGAATTTTTGCTGAGTCCCTCCGACTGCACCAATACACAGTCACAAGAGAAAATATCTCTACGTCATGCCGATTCTATACTTTTTCTAAGAATATCTATGTTTCCAAAATAATTTGCATGAAGTTATTTCTATTTAAGCCAAAACACAAGGACCTTGAGGGATGTGTCATTATATTTTTCAATCATACCTGTCTTTTGAAGCTCCATCGTATAGGAAAAGATTACTATTCAAAATCAGATGTAGTCTTGTGCAATGTTATAGACCCCCGTCCTGTCTTGGGTTTTAATTGTACTTTACCAAGAGAAAATCCAATAAATTTAATACTTACAAATGAAAAACATATCACACTCCTAAACTGAACTATTAGGGCTTCCTCTTATGGTTAGGATGTAGATAGAAAAAAAACACCTTTGCTCCTGCAGTAAGACACACACAAAAAATCAGACAAACTAAAAGTTATACTGTGAGACTAATCAAGGGTAGTGAATGCAAGAAAAGTCTTGGTGAACTGAGTACCATAGGGAAACAAGCCCTTGATATGGAGGCAGAGATCTATGATAGCTTCAATACCTGGGGCAAACAGCTAGGCTGGGTATTGTCAGACTTGCCATGTATAGAGAGACTATGCAGGAACTAAAGAAATCAGACTTGGACAATCGTGACCAAAATCATATACTTTGGTAACTATAGATATTCTATTCTGCATAATATAGGTCAGTTTAATTGAGATGCTTTCAGGAGGAGAGAAAGTATACATTGGAACTTGGAGCACCATTTAATTTTGTAGAGAATCTGTGTATATTTGGGCTGATATTAATTAGTAAATATTTCATTAAAAAGTAGTAGAGCCCAAGATGGAGTAACAGAACAATTTAATAAAGGTTTTACTTCATGAAAAGGA
The DNA here is from genome assembly GCF_039906515.1 of Pseudorca crassidens. Taxonomy (NCBI): domain Eukaryota; kingdom Metazoa; phylum Chordata; class Mammalia; order Artiodactyla; family Delphinidae; genus Pseudorca; species Pseudorca crassidens. Next base: position 54,857,536 of record NC_090317.1, on the reverse strand, counting down.
GAAATTGCACAAAAGTGAATATAAAACTGAGTTTATGATAGTTTTTCAATTGAGAATTAACTGACATAAAATGGAAAGCACACATCTTAAATGTATATTTAGATAAATTTTGACATATTAAGAGTACGGACTGGGCTTCCCTGGTGGCTCAGTGGTTGAGAGTCCGCCTGCCAATGCAGGGGACACAGATTCGTGCCCCGGTCTGGGAAGATCTCACATGTCGCAGAGCGGCTGAGCCCATGAGCCATGGCCGCTGAGCCTGTGGGTCCAAAGCCTGTGCTCCACAATGGGAGAGGCCACAGCGGTGAGAGGCCCACATACCGCAAAAAACAAACAAACATACAAACAAACAAAAAAGAGTATGGACTAAAGAATATCCCCTCTAAAATTCATATGTTGAGGCCTTAAACCCCAATGTGACAATATTTAAAGATAGGACATTTAAAGAGGTATTAAAGATAAATTAGGTCATAAGAGTGGCTCCCTAATTCAATAGGACTGGAGTGCTTATAAGAAGAGGCACCATGGATGTGTATGCATGGAGAAAAGGCCATGTGAGGACTCAGCCAGAAGGTGGCCATCCGAAAGCTAAGGAGACAACAAAACCGCAGACACCTTGATCTTGAACGTGCAAACCCCAGAACAGTGAGAAAACAAAATTCTATTGTTTAAGTCAGCTAACCTGTAGTATTTGCTTATGACATCCTTAGCAGACTAATAGATACACGATAGATAGATCAGATAGATGATAGATAGGTAGATACATACATACATACACACATACATGCATACCAATATCACTTATATATACAGTTAAATAAATAAATAAATAAATATATATATATATATATATATATATATATATATATATATATATATATATATATATAGCTAAGCATCCATATCAATATCACTGAAGCTCTAATTGAGATATAAAACATTTTCATCACTCTAGAAAATGTCTTTGGGTCTCTTTGTCATCAACTCCTACCTTGAGGCAGATGATGTTCTGTGTTCTTGTATTTTTTTTTGGTCACCATTATAGATTAGTTTTTCCTGTTCTTGAATTTCATATAGACACATATAGTAAGTACTCTTGTGTTGGGCTTATTTTATTCACCCTGTTTTCGGATCCATCAATGTCACCATGCATATTAAAAGTCTGTTCCTTTTTTAAAATGCTGAATATTATTCCATAATATGGATATACCAGTTATTTAAACCATTCTCATGTTGAAAGACATTTTTGTTTTTTCCAATTTCTGACTATTGTGAATAACTCTGCTATGAAAATTCTAATGCAAGTTTTTGTTTTCATTTGGTTGTATATTTCCATTTCCCTTATGCAAATACCAAGTAATGGAATTACTGAGTCATAAGGCAGGTATATGTTTAACTTTTAAGAAAGTCTTAAAATTATGGTTTTCTCTGGGTATAACCATAATTCAAAAAGACACATAAACCTCACTCTTCATGGCAGCACTATTTACAATAGCCAGGACATGAAAACAACCTAAAAGTCCATCAACAGAGGAATGGTTTAAGAAGATGTGGTACAGGGACTTCCCTGGTAGTCCAGTGGTTAAGACTTTGCCTTCCAGTACAGGGGGTGTGGGTTCAATCCCTGGTTGGGGAGCTGGAATCCCATATGCCTCGCGGCCAAAAAAACAAAAAAGAAGCAATATTGTAACAAATTCAATAAAGACTTAAAAAAAAGAAGATGTGGTACATATATACAATGGAATATTACTCAGCCATTAAAAGGAATGAAAAGGTCATTTGTAGAGACGTGGATGGACCTAGAGACTGTCATACAGAGTGAAGTACATCAGAAAGAGCAAAACAAGTATTGTATATTAACACATATATGTGAAATCTGAAAAAAATTGGAATAGATCTTATTTACAAAGCAGAAATAGAGACACAAATGTAGAGAACAAATGTATGGATACCAAGGGTGAAGGGGGTGTGGGATGAATTGGAAGATTGGGATTGACATATAAACACTATTGATACTACGTATAAAATAGATAACTAATGAGAACCTACTGTATAGCACAGGGAACTCTACTCAGTGCTCTGTGGTGACTTAAATGGGAAGGAAATCCTAAAAAGAGGGGATATATATATAAGTATAGCTGATTCATGTTGCTGTACATTAGAAACTAACACAACATTGTAAAACAACTATACTCCAAAAAACATTAAGAATCAAATCAAATCAAATAACAAATGTAAGAGAAACAAAATTATAGTAACATATTTAATTTTTTTTTTAATTCCTAAAATTATTTCCAAAGTGGCTGTACCATTGTATATTGTCACACCCAGGGACATCATAATCAAATTGCTGAAACCAAGAATAAGGGGAAAGTTGTTAATGTAACCAGAGGATAAAAAGAAAAGAAAATTTTTTTGGTATTTGCCTGGTGAAAGTTTTTCACATTTTAAAATTTCATTATTTCTTTATTTAAGCATGTATATCCTATAAACAACATTTAACTGCTTTTTAAAAACACAGCTGTAAAATATCTGCATTTTACTCTACATTGACAATTATTTTTGTGATTACTGACATATTTGAATTTCTACCATTATAATTATTGCTTTAATTATCTTGCTCTTTCTTTTTATCATTTTTTTCCTACTACTTATGGAGTTGATCTGCCTTTGAACTTTGGGAATTTATATTACAAACAAACATACACACATACTTTTAAGGGTTACTATTAAAATTTTTAACACAATTAATAAGTTTAATGGTAATCAACATCCCTACCTTCTCTGTGAACAATATAAATATATCAAAACATTTTATCTCAATCACACACTCACATGTTATTATTCTAGTTCTTAAGTTTCCCCTTTTGAAGTTAACCCAAATTACTTATTATTAAAGATTTGCTTTTTCTCAATCAATGCTTATTTAGATTTAGCCAACTTGTTTACCAATTACTTTGTTCACCATTGTTTCTTGCATCCAACCCCTTCTCTTTTCTATATCCTTTATATGACTAAACTTTACCAACTGCTAGATATTTCAGTGAGGTTCAATGAGTGATAAGCTCTCCAAATATTTGTTTGAAAATATTTTCATTTAGCTTTCACTATTGAATTACAGTTAAGCTGTGTGTAGAATTCCAGTTTGGTAATTATTTTACCTTCGCCCTTTGAAGACATTATTCAATGCCCTTCAGGCCTTTATCATTATTTCTGAAAATCAACTGTCAGAATATTTCAGTGGGAAGTGACTTCTCTTTTATATATGGCTGATCATTTGATTTTCTATTTACTAAAAAACATTCTATAGTTTTAATAGCATCTATCTTGTGTAGATTAATTTATATTTATCCTGCTTTCCATTTAATGTACATTTTAGTTTATCCTTTTTTCATCATTAGATACTTAAAAATTTTATTATATTTTGTTCTGGAAGTTTTATGGTTTTGTAGTGGTGAGGAGTCCACGTTAGCTCAGAATATCATGTTGTAACCAAAAGTCAATTATTATTTCTTCATTGTTTTATTTTATACATTGATTTTAAATTATTAACAATGCATATTCAAAAAACCAATATTCCAATGGTTTGTACTTTAAAATAAATTTCTACGTGCCTTCCTATGAAAAGATAATTAATTGTAACAATGCATTGGAAAGTGCTTTGAAAAATATAAAGTTCTCTACAAACATTATGGACATTTTAATGGACATTGTGCTAGAGCTAGTCATTAGAACTTCCAGAAAATTACATGTCTGTTTTTCCTGATTATTACCTTAACTGATCGCTGAATTACTAAAATTTTTCATTTATTTATTATTTTTTCTTTTTTTGCGGTATGTGGGCCTCTCACTGTTGTGGCCTCTCCCATTGCAGAGCACAGGCTCCAGATGCGCAGGCTCAGCAGCCATGGATCATGGGCCTAGCCGCTCCATGGCATGTGGGATCTTCCCAGACCGGGACATGAACCTGTGTCCCCTGCATCGGCAGGTGGATTCTCAACCACTGCACCACCAGGGAAGCCCCTACTAAAATATTTTTAATGGTTTATAAAGATCCCCATACCTAAATGTGAAAAACATTTAGAACCATTCAAAATAATTAGGTTTACTAGATACGATTTGAGCTAAGAAGAATTAACCAATTTCTGTCCATGTAGAAAAGTAGACTAACTATCTCAACCTAAGGAAAAATTTTACCTGAATTATCAATACCTTTTTAATCTGTGCTATTGATACATTAGCTACTAACTACATGTGACTATTTAAATTTGAGTTAACCAGAGCGTGCAAGCCACAACTACTGAGCCCATGTGCCACAACTACTGAAGCCCATGTGCTTAGAGCCCGTACTCCACAACAAGAGAAGCCACCACAATGAGAAGTCTGTGCACTGCAACGAAGAGTAGCCTCCACTCGCCGCAACTAGAGAAAGCCCATGAGCAGCAACAAAGACCCAGTGCAGGCAAAAATAAATAAATAAAATAAATTTATAAAATAAATAAATTTGAGTTAAAATTAAATAACATTAAAAAGGCACTTCACAAATCACACTAGATATATTTCAAGTACTTAAAATCGACATGTTAGTCACAACCATTGTTGGACAGTGTAAATATAAAACATTTCCAACATTGCACAAATTTCAGTTGGACAACACTGTTTTAAAGATACATGGTTTTATTATTCTCATGTAAGTTAGAAAGAAGTTACTTTACCCACAGCCATTTATTTCAAAGAGCAATTACTGGTTTTGAAATTCTTTAAACTAGGGCAAGTTCACTTTAACCATGTTAAAATTGGCAGGTGTTCCAGTTACTATGGCTGTGTAACAAATAAACCCCCAAACTCAGTGGCTTAAAACAATAACAATATGTATTTTGCTCAAACAATTGCAGCATGTACAACACTTGACTGAGATTAGATTGTCTCTGCTCTATACTACATAAGGTGGAAGGGTTTGGTGGCTAGCTTATGTGTCTGGAATAATCTGAAAGCTTGCTCACTCATATGTCTATTAGCTGTATTGGGGTGCTGGTTGAGATGTATACCTACACAGGTCCATTCTATGTGGCCTGTGCTTCCTTACCACAAGGATGATCATCCCAATATAAAAGGAAAGATAGTCAGAGCCCATAGTGCATTTTATAATAGCCTTAGAGTTCAGGCAGTATTGCTTCTACCACTTTCTAATTGTTGAGGCAGTAGCAAAGGCCTGCCCAGCTTAAAAGAGAGAGGAAATAGATTTCACCTCCTGATGGAGAGTGGTAAGATTCTAGAAGTGCATGAGGGATCAGATCTCTAATATGATTGCTGTGACAATTTTTGGAAAATACAATCTGCCACAGTCCTTTCTCCCATTTTAAGTCCAATATATACATATAAATATATTTCCTTTCTATTTCAAAAATAATGCTGCATTAATTTTAAATACCTCTTGAGGAGTGGGACTAGGAATGAGGTGGGAAGGAAGGAGACTTAACATTTTTGATATCACACATTTTTGTACTTTGGGAATTTTTAACATAATCTTGAATCATATTTTAAGAAAAATCATGCAAATACAATATTGACATCTCTAAGTACAAGAATTACTGGAAATAAATTCATATATGAACTGTCAAAAATCTACTTCTTTTATAAATGCATAGAATCAAGTCCACTTTTCTAATTTTACGAATGAGAAAATAATTGCCTATTAATAGTAGTCACTTGGTTGAATTATCAGATATTCTCTTCATTTCAGGATCATTGCTGAAGTCCTTGCTCAGTTGTCTACTACAGAAAACTGCTGTGCTCACAGATATATTACCTACATTGTTGTTCTCAGGGTACAATGTCATTTACTATGTACAAAATATTTGCAGAACTGCAGTAGAGATCTACAGAGAATAACCTTAAAACTTCTACTTGATTTCTTGACATTATAAAAACATGATCTCATCAGTTGGGCTGCTGTGTGGAAGCAATTAAGGAAGTTTACTTGTCTTGTAGAATTCACTAGAATCCTCTCACTCCTCCTTGACTTCAGATCGCTGTCCAATTGATTTTTCTTTTTCTCTGACACTAACTTCATTTCCAAGACAGTGATGCAAGTTTGTCTGGTTTTCAACGGTACAGTAATTTGACAGATATCATATACCCAGGAACCTTCTAGGTGGTCAGTGTAAAATATTTCATTCCATCTTTCCTCTTTTCATTAAGAAATAAGAAAAATTAAAAAGGGAATAAAGTGTACTTGGGAGCAGCAAGATAGAAAGAAGACATGAATGGAAAGTACCAGAAATAAAAGAGGCTTTATAAGTGTGACTAATGAGATGTGTGAGGTTAGTAATAGAAGAAAATACTTTGATTTCACTGAATAAAGAGCAATCCCACTTACTCTGTACTATAATAGCATCTCTCATGATATTAAAAGTTTTTTTTTCCTATATAGCTAGTGCCTTTACACATTTGGGGTTATACATTCTTGTGACTTATTGTTGGAGATCTTAACTGGTGAAAGCTCCCTCCTTTGTGCTGGAAGGAACTCTGCAGGGTGCCCCTGTGAGAAACACATGCCAGCAGCATGCATCTCTCAACAGTGTAAGTAATTTCAAAAGAAAGTGTTTGGCAGTACCACAGGGAGGTATTGGAAAAGAACTTAATGCAATTCTATGCCAAGCAGACTTAATTCAGTGTGGAGAAAATATATAATTAGGTAATAATGACCAACAATTAGGTGGTTATTGTCAGTATACATCGTTTAAAATTGAGTAAAACTGAAATTTTAGAAATATCAACTTACAGTCATTTAGAATGGAAATATTTAACAGGGCAAAATTCTACTATTTTTCCCATTCTATAGCCATTAGTTTGTGATAGTCAAGCAATTCAGACACAGACAACATAATTTCTGAAATGATTTTGAAAATACAACTTTTAATTATGGAATGCCACAAAACAAGAATAGTTGTTTCTTTTCACTTCAACTACCTGAAAAAAACATTATTTGTAGAAGTAAGTAGATACATATCAAAGCACACTGAATTTAAAGCTGTTCCAGTGGGTTCTTCTGTGGTTTAGTGAAATAAAGCAATATGATCTGAACATACTCTACTGAGTTAAATATTCAACATGGTAAAATAACTTTTTTCTAATATTTTCTGGAAGGAATTTTATTTCAGGGTGAATATTATATTTTATATATAATTTACTTTTCAAGTTCCAAGGTTTATTAAATGGCCATATATGACAACATCAAGGGGCTTTTAAAAGACTTAACAAGTGCAATACATTTAATCATTTTCTATAGCAATATTTTTCAAATTCCAAATATGAAATTAAGCAAATGAACAACAGTATTGTAAAATACACTGCTATAGAACTAAGTTTATATGTTAAATTATAACTAAGATTACAGTCTGTGAAACCATGAAATAAATACTATCTTAGATCAGTGATTTACAATCAGTATACAATACAAAATAAGATACAAAATAAATTAATGAAGGTGAATAAAAAATAAAGGCAAACTTCTAAGATAAGGACAGACAGAAAATTAGTATGCATAAATCCATGCTATAATGTTCTACAGACTAATTAAAATGGGCCACAAATTCAGGTCTGAGCTTCCTAATTATCAATATTAGTCTTTTTATCCATTATTTCTCTTTTTTAGAACTAGCAAAGATTACACAAAGATTACATTTAAATGGTGTAGGTAATCATAAAATCTGGTTCTTTATTCTAGCTGTTGAGGCTTGAAGTTCAAAAGAAACAAAGTAAAGGTTAGTGGGCTTTAAAAAAATTGATTTCAATGAGTTTCTATTGGTCACCTAGAAATGGAACCGCTGTGCCTAACCATATGAGAGATATTTTTAGAAATATGAATTTCTCATCATTCCTGAAAGAACTTAGTTTCATCAATGCAACAAGTGTGTTTGGGGCACTTACTACATACTAAGCACTATGTTAGGGTCCAGGAATATAAGTCAAATATAATTTTATCCCTTCCTTAGAGTTATTTCTAGTTCAGTGGAGGGGATAGACAATTATAATACATCAGGTTAACGTTTTCATAGAAATGTAAGGAACAGGAAGAGAACAAAGACAAAGAAACCATTAATGTTTTAAAAGTTATAATTTAGTAAGTTTTCTCTTGAACTACAACAATATTTTAAGTAGAATAATTGATTCTGTATAAGTAAAGCATTAAAAAGCTACAGAACTGAGAATGTTTGACACAGTAAATACAGTAACAGTAACAAAGTAAGAACAGTGCAGTTGATAGATACAGATACAGCTATAGATATAGCTAGCACTCAGCACCCTGAAACCTCTAAGAGACTAGAAGAGATGGTATTGTCTATTCAACCATCGTAATCTCTGTGAATTCCATTTGCACTTTGAATATTGTTTGTGTTTATATTCTGTTTAATTCTTAAAATAGCTTTCACCCTACCCTATCATCCCCTATTATGCACTGAATTTAGAATCAGTGGGACTATTTCTTGCTTCCAAAACATTCCCATGCCAAAAACTCTTGCAAAAAGAATGCAACTTAGATATACGAATGACATCAGAAATGGCTATGGATAGAGATAAAGAAACTGCCTGCTGACCTTGCTTTCTAATTGCTTTCCAGTTACTTAATATCCTTTAATATATTGATTCTTATTTTCCAGATTCCTCAGGGTCTCATTGTATCCTTACAATATCCTATCACTGGTCTAAGATGGTATTTATTTCATGATTTCAGAGTCTGTAATCTTAGTTATAATTTAACATATAATTTCTTTTATTTATTGAGCTAGCTTGAATATCAAAAGAACTAATAAAGATAAGTTGTTACTAATACAGTCACAATTTTAGGAACAAGAAGAACAAGAAAGATACCAAAACAGTGTAATACTTTTCAATAAGAAAGCTGAAAGCTTAAATAAGATAAAGTTATTTTTATATAAAACAAAAGAGCAAAAGAATATTTTTATAAAACCTTCCAAGTGAATAAATGGGCACTACACAAATTTTGATTAACATCTGTTCTCCATATGGATTACAGGTACAATATAAACTATATAAATTTAGTATTTTCTTAAAGTAGGTTTCAGAAGAGGTTGTATAATTTACTACTCAGGCTTTATTTTAGTATACATTTTATTATCTGCAAGGAATAACTAAACAGTTATTCGGTTCAATCTTTCCAGAAAAGCATATTGGCCTAAATAAATCTGAGACTGTGTTATCTGTTGATAAATACAATGTGAATATGGTGTGGTGTGTTAAATAAGGTACACTTACACTTGCTGCTGTAATCTATAAACCTCCAAAATATCCATGTCTTAAAAAAATTAAATCTTATATTTGATTCACATAAAAGTTCAATATGGGTGTTTTTAGTCTGCCTTTTCCAAACTGTAATTTAGTTGCCTAGGCTTCTTCCATCGTGTGGCTCCATTATATTGAACATACAGCTAGCAAAGTTGTTTTCATTCCACCCAGCCAAAAAGGAAATGAATCTGTAGGTTCACATATGTGAGGATTTTCTGGGCAAGGTCTGGACTTGGCACACATCTCTTTTCATATTCCATTGTCCAGAGCTCAATCACATGGTCATACCTAACTTCCAAAGAGATTGGAAAACGCAGTCGAACTTTTTGCCAGGAAAAAGAGCAAACAGATTTGATGAATATTTGGCAGTCTGAACCACATGTAGTAATACAAAATATGTATTCAAGTTAATCCATTTACAATAAAATTATTTATGTGAATTGTCATAAAAATTTCTTTAAGTTATTTTAACACTGTTTAGTACATGCAAACTAGTTCACATCTATTCTTTAGCTATTGTGGTCTAAACTTCAAATAATGCTTATTGCTTCTCCTATATATTCAGCAAAGACAGCAAAATAAAGATATAGATTATATAACTGACCTAAAAATTCAACATTATTTCTCTAAAATTGTTACTTATTCTTATGATAAGCCAGATACTTAAATGATGTTGTTTTATGTTTAGTAAATTTGGAAAATTATATGGAAAGAGAAAAATTAAAAATATTAACTAATATGAATTTAGTAGATTATGAATGTTGATAATTCATTGAATTACCCTAGTATGCTACAATTGATTTAGAAGTAGGTAAGAAGATCAGTGAATTTTTGTTTTTGTTTCAAATGTGCATAGATTGGATAGTATTAATAGTTTTTTTGTTGTTGTTTGTTTTTTGTTTATTTATTCTAATTGGAAGATAAACATTTAGTACAAAAGTTATTTAAAGAGGGAGACTATTTGAACCTAAATGCAATGTCCCCAGATTAATCATCCAAGGAAATATTAATTTAGTTTATCTCATCTTCTAACATTTTATTCTACATTTGTTGAGTACCTACATGTATAAACTCACTCTCAAAAATCATATAAGTTGTATTATTATTGCTATTTTACAGATGAGTAAATGTCTATCATGCCATATTAGTTTCTTAGGACTGACATAGGTGACTTAACAGAAGTTTATCATGTCACAGTTCTGGAGGCTAGAAATCTGAATCCGAGGTTTCAAAAGGGCCATACTCTTTCTGTGGACTCTAGAGGAGAATCCTTCCTTGCTTCTTCTACCTTCTGGTGTTTTTGGCAATCCTTGGCATTTCTTGACTCATAGATGCATCACACCAGTCACATCGTTGTCTTCTCTGTGTATATTTTCACGTTGTCTTACCTCTGTGTATTGTTATCTTTGTGTCCATATTCCCTCTCTTTTTAAAGGTAATTTATGAATTAAGTCCCACACTGATGACCTCATTTGAACTTTGTTACATCTGCAAAGACCCTGTCTCCAAATGAAGACACATTCTGAGGTACTGAAAATTACTTTAACATATTTTCCTGGGGCAGGGTGGGAGGGAGGGAACAATTCAACCATTAACACATACCTAAGTATTGATCGGACAATCTGGCTCAAGAGTCCACACTCTTTTCTTCATAGCATCTGACACATTCTGGTAGCAGGTGTTATTCTGTGCTGAGTGTTCAAACAGGGCCAGCAAACAAGGTGATTTAAAAAAATAAAGAGTTCACACTCTTAACTACTATTCTCTCTCTTTCTCTGTGGGCCTATATCTGTCTATCTATCTATCTATCATCTATCTACTTATCTAACATTGATAGAATGTCAAAGAAAGAGCCTGCTCACTTCAAGTCTGTACTTTTAAGAGTCAAATGTTACGTTTACTATAGTTTGCTAGTTTTACATGTTTGTGTGTCTCTTGCAGTAGATTATAAGGTTCTTGCAGGCAAGAATTCTTCTTATTCATAATGATTTCTCCTACAGTGCATTGCGTATAGTAAATACTTATAACTTAATGAAATGATTTCTTATCATGACTAGTGATAAGAGTAGGACTCTTAGGTTTTCTTCAATACAAGTGATTTTCTATAAGATGCAATAATTTATGGCATTTAAAATGATATTTTATGCTCATCTTTGTTATATACCAGAGCAAAATTTGAAGTTTGTAAAACTTTTATTTAATTTTGTCTCTTTTTTGTCTGGATTATATGGTGAGTGGGCACACACACACAGTTTTTATTTATTAAGACATTCTTTTGGTGTTTTGTTACCCTGACAACTTTGCTCTTCTGACAATGACTTTCTATCCTGACACTTGATAAATTAGTGATGGGAGTAGAGGTTAGACTATGCTATTTTAGGACATCTGTGACTCATATCATGATTCACATTCTGGCATGTTCTAATGAGAGATCAATAATGTTTTCATAGAGACCCTATAGTGTTTTATAAATGATAAGAGGTTAGTGTAAAAGTGCAGGAGACAAAGTACTAATCATATGTCTATCTGAAGGAATTTGGTTTTGCTTTTTATTTTTTGAATCACACCTTGAACATAAAAGTGTGAAGATAGAAATAAATACAAATATCAGAGTTTGTTGGTTGGTCAGGCTGCCTCTTAAAAATGGATATATTTAGTTACTACTGAAAAAATATGTGACTACTGTCATTATCCTATCTCGCATTATCTTTTAAACATATCTTTATCTAAATACTTTGTGAATCTTAAAAATTTGTCAATATGTTTAGTGAAGAGAATTATTGATTGTATATTCCAAATTAAATTACAGTTTCCAAAGCACTTACAAATTGTCTTTACATGAGGCTAATGCTTACAAATATAGGAAGTCTTATGTGATGAATATGACCAAACTCAAGGCTTTTTGAAAAGGTGAGACAGGAGATGAGACTGGCAAACATGGCTTGTGGCTAGTGTCATGTCATGCTAAATAGTTTGGACTTTGTAAAGAGTAGAGATCTCTGAAATATTTTGAGTAAAAATGATGTATGATGAGACCTGTGTTTAGGGAAAAGTAATTTGATGGCAGTGAGAGAGATATATTAGAATAAAGAGAAACAAGAAGCTGGAAGTTCAACTCTACTCCAGTAATGATTAATATATATTGAGATTATTTTCTAATATTTTGTAATGTGAGCAGTCATTCTTGTGAAAATATATAGAAGTTGGAATTTTAGATCTTTAATTCAGGAGAGTAGCCAAAGCTGGAGACAGATTTGAAGTTGGAGTTATAGATGGTATAGTGTGGTTGAGAGAGCAGACTGGAAATAAATTTCAATTCTATAAAATGCATGCAGAGAATCTACTTTGTGCTAAGAACTATTCTAAGCTCTGAGGATAAAATATCAACAAGATGAGCTCTTTGCCCTTAATAGACCTCAAAGCCTATAAAAATAGTGAAGGTATGCAAATAATCATACTTTTCAATATTCTATATATTAAAATAATAATGTATCCTTGGAGATGTTAATAAGTGTTATGATGATCTATTGTCAAGTAATTTTAGAAAACACAACTTACTAAACCTACAATAAGTAAAAAAATATATAATAAGCCTCTTACAGGCCTTGGGTGCTAGACATTGTATTAAGTATTGTATGTGGAATATCTCTTTAATCCCCATAGCAATCCTATATTTATGTACATTTTTTGGATTAGAAAACTGAGACTTAGAGTGTTTAATCTATCTAAAGTTATAAAGCTATATGGATAATTATTTTGCATTACTCTGGAATAAATACTTCCATTTACATATAGTATGTTGTTTTTTGTTTTTGTTTTTGTTTTGTGGTACACGGGCCTTTCACTGTTGTGGCCTCTCCCGTTGCGGAGCACAGGTTCCGGACGCGCAGGCTCAGCGGCCATGGCTCACGGGCCTAGCCGCTCCGCGGCATGTGGGATCTTCCCGGACCGGGGCACGAACCCGTGTCTCCTGCATCGGCAGATGGACTCTCAACCACTGCGCCACCAGGGAAGCCCCATATAGTATATTTTGATGAAACGAGTTTTCAGCTGAATAATATATTATAAAGCATAGGATAACAGACCAATATCAGTATTTTAACCCAGAAAATCTGACCATATGGATGGAGCTTTTAACCACTGTATCACACATTAGGATAGTCAAGGTACTGAGAAAACTTGAAACTAAACAAGTAAACCTATTCAACTATCTTTAAAGATGTAATAAACCTGATTGTAGAGGAACAAGCTTTTAAAATTTTATATCCCCAAATTTAACTATTACCACCTAAGCACAGCTTTTCACTTAGTTCTAGTTATGAATAATAGTTATTTAAAGAAAATCAAACACAAACATACACACACACATATTTTATCAATATTTTTATGTTTCTACTAAGTGTGGACAATCGTACAAAGACTCTATCCTATCTTAAAGGTGTTATTCACAGTTTAAAAAATCATGGGTATTTATAGACTGAGTCCCATGTTGTTGAACTAACTGCTATTTGAAAATTTAATTACCAAATGTTCAATTTTAAGGTTATTATACATAATGTAAAATCAGCGTGGAAAACAAGCAAACAAACAGAAAGAACACATTACTCTTGTGATTGTGTTATGCTAGTCATAAAAACTGACATAGTACATTACCAATATCTGGTCATCTAAATACAAATGTACATAAGAAGTCTTGCTCTAAATTCCTAGCTAGTATCATTTACAATATCACTGCCTTTGGTTTATTTCAACGTTATGGGACTCAAGAATTTCCGGAACTGAAATCTATGGTTTGCTATTTATATACTGATACATACAAAGCTAAGTATGTTGGAAACACACTTTTGTAGAGAAACATCACAATTGTTGAGGTAATTTTTTGTTGTAATCATAGAATCTTTTGATACATTTGCTAAAGTGTTCATGTGAAGGAAGCATCATTTGTTTGTTAAAATGTAGCCTTACCAATATTAATCTTAAAAAATACTGCTATTAAATTAGAGAATTTATGCATCTGTTACAAATATTACTTTATTCTGCCTTTTACTTCTTTCCTACTAGCTTACGTATCACCTATATTTATAGGACCTAAAGTCAACACTCGGCCCTGCTACTTACTAGCTAAATGACAATAAATAGTCATTGATAGTCTTATGAAGTTCAGTTTTACTCATTCCAAAGTGGTGATAACATTTTTAATTGTATACATAACAAAATTATTGCAAGGATCAAATGGATAAATTATAAATAATTATTCATGTGAATTATAACATTCATATTTTCATTGTTTTATTTTTTTGGTCCTTTACAATGTTTTTCACATGGTAGTATTCAATTAGTGTTTACTGATGAGTAGATTTACGATAAAGTATTCCATAAAATCAACTTCCTTTGAAAGTTTTTGTTTTTCCTCCAGGATAAATACTTCAATTGAACTACAGTATGTTTTGATGAAATGAACAAGAAGCTTATGCTTTGGGACCAGTACCATTTTTCAGTTCTGTCACTAACAATTGTGTTCTTAGACAAGTCTTTTCTCACTTCTGGGCCTTAATTTCCTCTTCTGATTTTCCAGTGGCTCAGCGACAGACTTTTAATACTTTTTTAATTGAAATAAAGTTGATTTACAATGTTGTGTTAGTGTCAGGTGTACCATGCTCAGTGAGACTTCTTAAAGTACATAACGTACCAAAACCACAGATAAATTTATCTCAAATGAATTTTCTATTTATAAAACACTGTTTTGTGTCCTGTTGAAAGAATGTTCTCATAAATTTGTGATATAATAATTAGTAATTTGGTATTATATGTATGCTGTAAACAACAAAGTAATTGTTTAAAACTTCCCAGTAGGGTCAGAAAGAAGTAGTACTGTACTTGTTTTCACCTCCCAGATACAACTAGAAACCTATAAAATATCTACTAAAGAAATCCCATCATTAATGAGTATAGATATTTAGCGTGTACAGATACACATATGTGGAAATTATAACATGGAATGTTTGTTTTTATTATTTAAAGCAGTTTAAAAAAGAAAAACAAGCTCCTAGATACAGAGAAAACATTGGTGGTTACCAGAGGTTGTGTTATCAAGTCCAAGCTCATACTGCTCACCATGCAACAGGCCAATAAATCAAGAAACTAGTTTTGGGGGCAAGGAATAGCAACTTTATTCAGAAAGCAAGCAGACTGAGAATATGTTGGACTAGTGTCCCAAAAAAACACCTTACCCAAGTTATACTTTAGGCTTCTTTTATACTAAAAGGAGAAGGGGTATAGCTGGTTGTTTCAAACTTCTTGGTGCCTTTGTTTTTGCAGCTGTCCATGTAGGTCTGGTCACAATTGTTCCTATAAACCTCCAACAAGACAAATATTATTCTCTGTTCTGCAACTTTGTATCTCTATATGAATGGGAAAATGTTATGCTTTTAAAGGTCAGAGCCTTGAGAATGGGCTATCCTGCATATTTCAGGCTATATGCAGCATTTTTTTACAAAAGGTGCAGAGCCAGCATGACTAAGCACAGGCAACAGAGCTAAAGGAATAGATTCAATATGGAGTCACATGTGTTCTCTGTTATAGTGGTGGTGGGTGAGGGGTGGGCAAAATGGGTGAAAGTAATCAAAAGGTACAAACTTCAAGTTACAAAATAAATAAGTCATGGGGATGTAATGTACAGCATGGTGACTATAATTAATACTGTATTGCATATTTGAAAGTTGCTAAGAGAGTATATCTTAAAAGTGCTCATCACAAGAAAAAAATTTTATGAATATGTATGGTGACAGATGTTAACTAGACTTATTGTGGTGATCATTTCTCAATGTATACAAATATGGAATCACTATGTTGTACATCTGAAACTAATACAATATTATTTGTCAATTATACCTCAATAAAAACCCAAAATCAAACAAAACAAACAAAAAATGATAAAATATAAAGGGAGATAGGCATAAATTAGTTGACATAATTCTGACTAAGAAAAGATAAGCAAGTATGAAATAATTTTACACCTATAGTATGTATTTGCTGAAGGAATTACAATAAATTAATGCTTTGAATGATCTGAATGAATCATAAAAGACTTCCTGGAAGAGGGAAGGAAGTATTGAGTGTGATTCAAAAGATAAATAAAAACAATAATAACTGGTGGAGTGTGATGGGGGTTGATAAGAAAGCATCCTGAGGGGAATTAGGAAACTGTACAGGGAAATACAAAGAAGTAACAAAAAGAAATGAATTTCACAAGATAAGCAGGTGAGGGTGGTAAAGGAAGAATGGAAGAGGGAATAAACAGGGGACAGGCATTCAAGTCAGAGCTCAGATATTTGTAGTAATTTTATACTCAAACAGAGTTTTGATATGATGAAAAATGTTTCTGAGGAAAATTCTTCTATCAATTCTACTGAATAGCGAGTAAAGAGATCAGAGCAGGTACTCAGGTTAGGAAAGTGCCTCAATAATCCAGACATAACTTTACGAAGGACTGGGAGGTGCTCATTGGGTGTGGAAATGGAGAGATTCGGGAATAGATTTGAGATATTGACAAGTAAAGAATTGACAGACTTCAACAGTGTACTGTGAGTGTGCATCCATGTGTGCGTGTGCGTGTGTGCATGCATAGATAAGAGGAGGAGAATAGCATTAAGCATTTTAGCTAGGATTGAAGGTATTCCAGAAAGACAATAGGAATATTAAATTCAAAGGTAGTAAAAATGAAGACTGAAAGTCTTAAATTCAATGCCCGTTAGACAAAAAATCACCTATAACCACATTTAATGAATCTGTCTCACTAAAGAGTGTTTTCAAGTTTAAAACTATTTATATTTCTGTTTTTATCAATATTCAATTTTGTCTTTTTATTATACCAATCTAGCTTGGTGGCACTTAAACTCACAGCTAGACCTTTAGAGTGAGAAAACATGGTATTTTACCTGAAAACATTAGGGATTTATTCACATTAATATGACCAGAAAAAAAGCTTATGCAATATCAATGTCTATATCCTGTCATTAATCTGTGGTGTTATTAAGTTAGTTAGCTTGTGTTCAAAGATCTCAAGGGACAAATTGATATCAGTGGCAACTGCCTTCTTGAGATCTGTATTGAATCTGTTGAGTTTTCAATGCTCATATGTTTTGCAATCTTTTCACTTCACTCTACCTAGAGAAGTAATCTTAGTAACTTTAACTATTTAACTATTTTTCTGCACTTGGTATTTATTTTCTACTTAAAGAAAACAAAATACAGACAAGATATTTGTTAGGTAGTGGTTAACATCTCTTTTTTTTTTCCTTTTTATATGTCTTTATTGACATTACTATCCCCACAGACATGAAAAAATAGGATATAGACTGATGTTCATTCATATCAGTGTCCTAGGGCCACCTTAACACATTATTATGAACTTTGTGGTTTAAAACATCAGAAATTTCAGAGACAAGTTTTCTCTTAGTTCTAGAGACCAGAAGTTAGAAATTAAGGTGTCAGTAGGGCCACGCTCCCACAAAAGGCTCCAGGAGAGAATTCATCCTTACATCTTCTAGTGTCCAGTGCTTCTGGAACTCCTTTGTTTGTAGTGGCATAGCTCCAATCTCTGTCTCTCAATCTTTCTTCACATGTGTGTGTGAAATCTCCCCTCCTTTCTCTTATAAGGACAACAGTCTTTCTTTGCTGATTTCATCTCAGTATCCTTAACTAAATCAAATCTTCAAAGACTTAATAGCCAAATTAGTTTTCACTCACCAGGTGATTTAGTACATGTCTCCAAAAGTGTTATATTCTGCTCAGTAGAAGTCTTAACTACAGTGAAATTGCAACAGATTTTGTGAGTGCTAAAATTGCAAACTTCCAATACCTGCTAAATATTCCAGCACCAAAAAAAGTTTATAATTAATCTGTAGGAATAATTTGTTTCTGAGTGAGATAAATAAATGTCTTCTGGAAAGAGGCTACATACCTGTCTTCAGCACAGATTTCCTAAATATGGAGTTAAAAACACTTAGAGCAAGTTCCAGCTTCATACCAACAAGCTCAATGACCTTGAGCAAATCAATTACTCTTTCTGAACCTCAAGTTCCTCATCTATAAAATGGAATTTTTTTTAAAATTTCTGTATCCAACTTACAACTTAGACAATGAGAAATAAAATGTTATGTAGGCATAACATTATGTGCACGTTAGATGAAACCATTCCTAATAATTCCACTTAAGATACTAACGTTTTTGCTCTAATTTTGCTTTGCTTATAATTATTAAAAATGATCTTATCTCCCTTCAGAATTACTATTATGCTTGTACAATACAACATATATTCAATGTACACCTTGTGAATATTTTAAGTTATCTCAAAATCATAACAAATAAGGTATATTGTGCTCAGCTATAATAGGTTTTACAACTTACTAAAAGTCCACAGAGATTTCCTGCTTCTTCATTAGTTCATTTTTCTGGTTATTTATGTTGACTCAGACTCAAATCTGCTTTGCTATATTTTGCTTTATACCACTGTGGCTGGAATTCTACAAATTATGATTCCTACATTCACTTGACAGCTGGTTTCCAGCTACCTTCTTCCAATAGGAGGCACTAGCAGGAGGTCAGAAGGCAGGAAGAAGAAAGGAACTTTATACTTCTGGCTCTCCAAGTGTGGCAGCTGGCAGTTGTTGACACTTGCCTCGAGTCCAGGATTTTTTTGTTAGTGTCTCTGGTATTACCTATTCTTCCTTTTTGATTTTCAAGGCCTTATCTCCACCCCATAATCTTTTTTACTCATTTATACTCTCCCTCATAGTACCTTAGAAACTAAATCCATCTGCTTGGAATACCAAGGGTAGTTTCTGTTTTCCTGACTGGACCTTCACTGAAACATTCATACAAATTGATTTTTAAAGAGATTTAGTAAAAAGCAAAATAAATAAATGACAGAAAAATAATATACATGACTTTGAAAATGAAAAGAAACCCCAGAAATTTTACATAGGTTCCATGTGAAATCTTGTCCTGTAAGGCAAAAGTGAAAGTCAATGCTATATATACTATACACTAAAGGTGATTTGCCACATGAATAAGCTGTGAACAGAAAAAGGCAAAGCATACTTATCTAATGCAAAAGAACTATTTTTCCTTTTGAAATCTGTTCATCATTAAGTATCTTGTGCAAGGAAATCAGTTGTATCTTTTTAGCAGTTTAACTGTTTGATTACTCTCATATCAACATTACTGTTTTATTTATTTATTATTTTTTATTCAGGGTGTGTTTGTTAGGACAGTCAGTCAAATCCACTGCATGCATAGCATCCATCTGGGCTATATAGCTTTGCCCTCATATGACTAAGGGGAAAGGGAATTTCATGAAAATAAGCTGATGATCCTTTGCTATGCCTTGGAGTAAAGTATTTTCTCTCTGATTGAGGAGTCTTACGTCTTCTGACAACATACATGACACAATAAAAGGTTAACTTATTAGCTTAGGGAGAAATCAAATCCCATAGTAGATACAATTTTTCCATCACATTGAAAATTCTTTAAAATCTAAATTTTAGGATCCACATAATATTCCATAAAATATATACACTGCTGTTTAAAAAAAATTACTCTCTTGTTGAACATATAATTATTTCCACATTACTCTGCTCTTATAAATCACTTTGTAATTAATATCTTTATATATAAATCTTCTTTATAAATCTTCTTTATAAATCTTTATAAATCTTCTTTATATATAAATCTTCTTTTTAACAACTTTATTGGAGTATAATCACTTTACAATGGTGTGTTAGTTTCTGTGTTATAACAAAGTGAATCAGCTATATGTATACAGATATCCCCATATGCCCTCCCTCTTGTGTCTCCCTCCCACCCACCCTATCCCACCCCTTTAGGTGATCACAAAGCACTGAGCTGATCTCCCTGTGCTATGCAGCTTCTTCCCACTAGTTATCTATTCTACATTTGGTAGTTTATATATGTCCATGCCACTCTCTCACTTTGTCACAGCTTACCCTTCCCCCTCCCCATATCCTCAAGCCCATTCTCTACTAGGTTTCTGTCTTTATTCCTGTCCTAACCCTAGGTTCTTCATGACATTTTTTTCCTTAAATTCCATATATATGTGTTAGCATATGGCATTTGTCTTTCTCTTTCTGACTTACTTCACTCTGTATGACAGACTCTAGGTCCATCCACCTCATTACAAATAACTCAATTTCGTTATACATATACATATGTTCCCATTTCTCTTCCCTCTTGCGTCTCCCTCCCACCCTCCATATCCCACCCCTCTAGGTGGTCACAAACCACCGAGATGATCTGATCTCCCCGTGCTATAGCTTCCCACGAGCTATCTATTTTATGTTTGGTAGTGTATATATGTCCATGCCACTCTCTCAGTTTGTCACAGCTTACCCTCCCCCCTCCCCATATCCTCAAGTCCATGCTCTAGTAGGTCTGTCTTTATTCCCATCTTACCCCAAGGTACTTCATGACCTTTTTCTTTTTTTACTTAGATTATATATATATATGTGTGTGTGTGTGTGTGTGTGTGTATGTGTGTGTGTGTGTGGTGTGTGCGTGTTAGCATACGGTATTTGTTTTTCTCTTTCTGACTTACTTCACTCTGTATGACAGATTCTAAGTCTATCCACCTCACTACAAATAACTCAATTTCATTTATTTTTATGGCTGAGTAATATTCCATTGTATATATATGCCACATCTTCTTTATCAATTCATCTGTTGATGGACACTTAGGTTGCTTCCATGTCTTGGCTAGTGTATTTATTTAATTTTGGCTGTGTTGGGTCTTCATTTCTGTGCAAGGGCTTTCTCTAGTTGTGGCAAGTGGTAGCCATTCTTCATTGTGCTGCAGAGGACTCTCAGCATCACGGCATCTCTTGTTGTGGAGCACAGGCTCCACAGGCGCAGGCTCGGTAGTTGTGGCTCATGGGCCTAGTTGCTCCGTGGCATGTGGGATCTTCCCAGACCAGCGCACAAACCTGTGTCCCCTGCATTAGCAGGCAGATTCTCAACAACTGCACCACCAGGGAAGCCCCCTGTCTATTGTAAATACAGCTACAATTAATATTTTGTTACATGACTCTTTTTGAATTATGGTTTTCTCAGGGTATATGCCCAGTCTGGGATTGCTGGGTCGTATGGGAGTTCTAGTTGTAGTTTTTTTAAGGAACTTCCATACTGTTCTCAGTAGTGGCTGTATCAGTTTACATTCCCACCAGCAGTGCAAGAGTGTTCCATTTTCTCCACACCCTCTCCAGCATTTATTGTTTCTAGATATTTTGATGATGGCCATTCTGACCGGTGTGAGGTAATATCTCATTGTAGTTTTGATTTGCAATTCTCTAATCATTAATGATGTTGAGCATTCTTTCACATGCTTGTTGGCAATTGTATATCTTCTTTGGAGAAATGTCTCTTTTGGCCTTCTGCCCATTTTTGGATTGGGTTGTTTGAATTTTTGTTATTGAGGGAGCTGCTTTTAAATTTTGCAGATTAATCCTTTGTCAGTTGCCTCACTGGCAAATATTTTCTCCCATTCTGAGGGTTGTCTTTTGGTCTTGTTTATGTTTTCCTTTGCTGTGCAAAAGCTATGAAGTTTCATTAGGTCCCATTTGTTTATTTTTCTTTCTATTTCCATTTCTCTAGGAGGTGGGTCAAAAAGGATCAAGCTGTGATTTATGTCATAGAGTGTTCTGCCTATGTTCTCCTCTAAGAATTAGATAGTGTCTGGCCTTATATTTATGTCATTAATCTATATTGAGTTTATTTTTGAGTATAGTGTTAGGGAGTGTTCTAATTTCATTCTTTTACATGCAGCTGTCCAGTTTTCCCAGCGCCACTTATTGAAGAGACTGTCTTTTCTCCAGTGTATATTCTTGCCTCCTTTATCAAGGATAAGGTGACCATATGTGCGTGGGTATATCTCTGGGCTTTCTATCCTGCTCCATTGATCTATATTTCTGTTTCTGTGCCAGTACCATATCATCTTGATTACTGTAGCTTTGTAGTATAGTCTGAAGTCAGGGAGCCGGATTCCTCCAGCTCCATTTTTCATTCTCAAGATTGCTTTGGCTATTCAGGGTCTTTTGTGTTTCCACACAATTTGAAAAATTTTTGTTCTACTTCTGTGAAAAATGCCAGTGTCAGTTTGATAGGGATTGCATTGAATCTATAGATTGCTTTGGGTAGAAGAGTCATTTTTGGATTGGTTGATTCTTCCAATCCAAGAACCATGTATATCTCTCCATCTATTTGTAGTATCTTTAATTTCTTTCATCAGTGTCTTATAATTTTCTGCATACAGGTCTTTTGTCTCCTTAGGTAGGTTTATTCCTAGATATTTTATTCTTTTTGATGCAGTGGTAAATGGGATTGTTTTCTTGATTTCACGTTCAGATTTTTCATCATTAGTGTATAGGAATGCCAGAGATTTCTGTACATTAATTTTGTATCCTCCTACTTTACCAAATTCATTGATTAGCTCTAGTATTTTTCTGGTAGCATCTTTAGGATTCTCTATGTATAATATCATGTCACCTGCAAACAGTGACAGCTTTATTTCTTCTTTTCCCATTTGGATAGCTTTTATTTATTTTTCTTCCTTGATTACTGTGGCTAAAACTTCCAAAACTATGTTGAATAAGAGTGGTGAGAGTGGACAACGTGTCTTTTTCCTGATCTTAGTGGAAATGCTTTCAGTTTTTCACCATTGAGGACCATGTTGGCTGTGAGTTTGTCATATATGGCCTTTACTATGTTGAGGAAAGTTCTCTCTATGCCTACTTTCTGCAGGGTTTTTATCATAAATTGGTGTTGAATTTTGTCAGAAGCTTTCTCTGCATCTACTGACATGATCATGTTTTTTCTCCTTCAATTTGTTAATATGGTTTATCACATTGATTGATTTGCATATATTGAAGAATCCTTGCATTCCTGGAATAAAACCCACTTGATCATGGTGTATGATCCTTTTAATGTGCTGTTGGATTCTGTTTGCTAGTATTTTGTTGAGGATTTTTGCATCTCTGTTCATCAGAGATATTGGCCTGTAGTGTTCTTTCTTTGTCACCTCGTTGTCTGGTTTTTGTGTCAGGGTGATGGTGGCTTTGTAAAATGAGTTTGGGAGCGTTCCTCTCTCTGCTGTATTTTGGAAGAGTTTGAGAAGGATAGGTGTTAGCTCTTCTCTAAATGTTTGATAGAATTCGCCTTTGCCAGTTGTTACTTCTACTTTTTCATTTCTAATTCTATTGATTTGAGTCTTCTCCCTTTTTTTCTTGATGAGTCTGGCTACTGGTTTATCAATTTTGTTTATCTTCTCAAAGAACCAGCTTTTAGTTTTATTGATCTTTGCTATCGATTCCTTCATTTCTTTTTCATTTTTTTCTGATCTAATATTTATGATTTCATTCCTTCTGCTAACTTTTGGGTATTTTTGTTCTTATTTCTCTAATTGCTTTAGGTGCAAGTTTAGGGTGTTTCTTCAAGATGTTTCCTGTTTCTTAAAGTATGATTGTATTGCTATAACCTTCCCTCTTAGCACTGCTTTTGCTGCATCCCATAGGTTTTGGGTCGTCGTGTCTCCATGGTCATTTGTTTCTATGTATTTTTTGATTTCCTCTTTGATTTCTTCAGTGAATGCTTCGTTATTTAGTAGTGTATTGTTTAGCCTCCATGTGTTTGTATGTTTTACAGATCTTTTTCTGTAATTGATGTCTAGTCATTTTGCATTTTGTTTGGAAAAGTTACTTGATATGAATTTATTTTTCTTGAATTCACCGAGGTTTGATTTGTGACTCAAGGTATGATCTGTTCTGGAGAATGTTCTATGAGCAACTGAGGAGAAAGTGTATTCTGTTGTTCTTGAATGGAATACCCTATAAATATCGGTTAAATCCAACTTATCTAAAGTGTCATTTAAAGCTTGTGTTTCCTTATTTATTTTCATTTTGGATGATCTGTCCATTGGTGAAAGTGGGTTGTTAAAGTCCCCTGTTATGGCTGTGTTACTGTCATTTCCCCATTTTATGGCTGTCAGCATTTGCATTATGTATTGAGGTGCTCCTATGTTGGGTGCATAAATATTTACTATTGTTATATACTCTTCTTGGATTTATCCCTTGATCATTATGTAGTGTCCTTCTTTGTTTCTTGTAATAGTCTTTATTGTACAGTCTACTTTGTCTGATATGAGAATTGCTACTTCAGCTTTCTTCTGATTTCCTTTAGCATGGAATAACTTTTTCAATCCTCTCACTGTCAGTTTGCATGTGTCCCTGACTCTGAAGTGGGTCTCTTGTAGACAGCATATATATGGGTCTTGTTTTTGCATCCATTAAGCCAGTCTGTTTCTTTTGGTGGGAGCATTTAATCCATTGAAATTTAAGGTAATTTTCGATAGTTATGTTCCTATTCCCATTTTCTTAATTGTTTTGGGCTTCTTATTGTAGTTCTTTTCCTTCTCTTGTGTTTCTTGCCTAGAGAAGTTCCTTTAGCATTTGTTGTAAAGCTGGTTTGGTGGTGCTGAACTCTCTCAGCTTTTACTTTTCTGTAAAGGTTTTAATTTCTCCTTCAAATCTCAATGAGATCCTTGCTGGGTAGAGTAATCTTTGTTGTAAGGTTTTCTCCTTCATCACTTTGAGTATGTCCTGCCACTCCCTTCTGGCTTGTAGAGTTTCTGTTGAAAGATCAGCTGTTAACATTATGGGGATTCGCTTGTGTGTTATTTGTTCTTTCTCCCTTGCTGCTGTTAATATGTTTTCTATGTATTTTATTTTTGATAGTTTGATTAATATGTGTTTGGCATGTTTCTCCTGGTATCCTGTATGGGACTCTCTTTGCTTCCTGGATTTTATTAACTATTTGCTTTCCCATATTAGGGAAGTTTTCAACTATAATCTCTTCAAATATTTTCTCACTCCCTTTCTTTTTCTCTTCTTCTTCTGGGACCCCTATAATTAGAATGTTGGTGTGTTTAATGTTGTCCCAGAGGTCTCTGCACTGTTCTCAGTTCTTTTCATTCTTTTTTCTTTCTTCTGCTCTGCAGTAGTTATTTCCATTATTTTATCCTCCAGGTCACTTATCTGTTCTTCTCCCTCTGTTATTCTGCTATTGATCCTTTCTAGAGTATTTTTAATTTCATTTATTGTGTTGTTCATAGTTGTTTGTTTCCTCTTTAGTTCTTCTAGTTCTTTGTTAAATGTTTCTTGCATTTTCTCTATTCTATTTCCAAGATTTTGGATCATCTTTACTATCACTATTCTGGATTTTTTTTCAGGTAGACTGCCTATTTCCTCTTCATTTGTTAGGTCTGTTGGTTTTTACCTTGCTCCTTCATCTTCTGTGTGTTTCTCTGTCTTCTCATTTTGATTATCGTACTGTGTATGGGGTCTCTTTTTTGCAGTCTGCAAGTTCGTAGTTCCCATTGTTTTTGGTGTCTGTCCCCAGTGGCTAAGGTTGGTTCAGTGGGTTGTGTAGGCTTCCTGGGGGAGGGGACTAGTGCCTGTGTTCTGGTGGATGAGGCTGGATCTTGTCTTTCTCGTGGAAGGGTCCACGTCTGGTGCTGTGTTTTGGGGTGTCTGTGACCTTATTATGATTTTAGGCAGCCTCTCTTCTAATGGGTAGGGTTGTGTTCCTGTCTTGCTACTTGATTGTCATAGGGTATCCAGCACAGTAGCTTGCTGGTTGTTGAGTGAAGCTGTGTGCTGGTGTTGAGATGGAGATCTCTGGGAGATTTTTGCCTTTTGATATTATGTGGATCTCGGAGATCTCTTTGGGGCCAGTGTCCTGAACTTGGCTGTCCCACCTCAGAGGCACAACACTGACTCCTGGCTGGAGCACCAGGAACCTCTCATCCACCTGGCTCAGAATAAAAGTGAGAAAAAGTAGAAAGAAAGAAAGAAAGAGGATAAAATAAAATATAATAAAATAAAGATAAAATAAGATAAAGTTATTAAAATAAAATAATAATTATTAAGAAAAAAATTTTAACATAAAAAACAAACAAAAAAACAGACAGACAGAATCCTAGGACAAATGGTGAAAGCAAAGCTTTACAGACAAAATCTCACACAGAAACACACATACACACTCACAAAAAGAGGAAAAGGGAAAAAATCATATACCTTGCTTGCAAAGTCCACCTCCTCAATTTGGGATGATTTGTTGTCTATTCATGTATTCCACAGATGCAGGGTACATCAAGTTGATTGTGGAGATTTAATCCACTGCTCCTGAGGCTGCTGGGAGAAATTTCCCTTTGTCTTCTTTGTTCACACAGCTCCCGGGGTTCAGCTTTGGATTTGGTCCCGCCTCTGGGTATAGCTCGCCTGAGGGCATCTGTTCTTTGCTCAGATAGGACTGGGATAAAGGAGAAGCTGCTTCGGGGGCTCTGGCTCACTCAGGCCAGGGGAGGGAGGGGTACGGATGTGGGGCGAGCCTGTGGAGGCAGAGGCCAGCTTGACATTGCACCAGCCTAAGGCATGCCGTCGGTTGTCCCAGGGAAGTTGTCCCTGTATCACAGGACCCTGGCAGTGGTGGGCTGCACAGGCTCCCAGGAGGTGAGGTGTGTATAGTGACCTGTGCTTGCACACAGGCTTCTTGGTGGCAGCAGCAGCAGCTTTAGAATCTCATGCCCGTCTCTCGGGTCCGTGCTGTCAGCCGCAGCTCGCACCTGTCTCTGGAGCTCCTTTAAGCAGTGCTCTTAATCCCTTCACCTCATGCACCAGGAAACAGCGGGAAGAAAAAG
The DNA here is from genome assembly GCF_039906515.1 of Pseudorca crassidens. NCBI lineage: Eukaryota > Metazoa > Chordata > Mammalia > Artiodactyla > Delphinidae > Pseudorca > Pseudorca crassidens. Next base: position 54,830,463 of record NC_090317.1, on the reverse strand, counting down.
TCTCTTGCCTCTTAGGCAGGTCCAGACTTTTCCCTGGACTCCCCCCGGCTAGCCGTGGTGCACTAACCCATTCAGGCTGTGTTCACGCTGCCAACCCCAGTCCTCTTCCTGCGATCTGATCGAAGCCTGAGCCTCAGCTCCCAGCCCCCGCCCACCCTGGCATGTGAACCAACAAGCCTCTCGGGCTGGTGAATGCTGGTTGGCACCGATCCTCTGTGCGGGAATCTCTCCACTTTGCCTTCTGCACCCCTGTTGCTGCGCTCTCCTCCGTGGCCCCGAAACTTCCCCCCTCCACCACCTGCAGGCTCCGCCCACAAAAGGGCTTCTAATGTGTGGAAACCTTTCCTCCTTCACAGCTCCCTCCCACTGGTGTGGGTCCAGTCCCTATTCTTTTGTCTCTGTTTTTTTCTTTTTTCTTTTGCCCTACCGAGTTATGTGGGGAGTTTCTTGTCTTTTGGGAGGTGGGAGGTCTTCTGCCAGCATTCAGTGGGTGTTCTATAGGAGCAGTTCCACGTGTAGATGTATTTCTGATGTACCTGTGGGGAGGAAGGTGATCTCTGTGTCTTACTCTTTCGCCGTCTTCCTCACCTCCCTGAACATTACTGTTTTTATCATCCACATATTATGAAATATATTCAAAGAACTAAAAGAAACCATGCTTAAATAATTAAAAGAAGCTATGATAACAATATCTTTCAAAGAGGAAATATCAGTAAAGATATACAAATTATTTAAAAGAAGCTAATGAAAATACTGGAGTTGAAAAATACAATAAATGAGACAAAAATTAGGTAGAGTGGAATGAGTGTAAATTTGAGCTGACATAAAAAGAATCTGCAAACTTGAAGATCATTCAATAGAAATTATGTAATCTGAAAAACAGGGAATGAAGAAAATTGAACAAAGTCTCAGAGAATGTGGGTCACCTTTAAGCGCAAAAACATATATTTAATAACAGTACCAGAAGTATGGGAGAAAGAGAAAAGAATAAAAAAACATTAAAAATAATGCGTGAAATCTTCCCAAATTTGATGGAAAACATTAATCTGCACATCCAAGTCACCCAAAAACCTTCAAGTATAATAAAAACAGCAAGATACATTTAGTCCCAGACACGTTTAGTCAAAAAGTTGAAAGCCAAAGATAAAGACAAAATCTTGAAAGCAGTCACTTAAAAGGATTCATCACATATAAGGAAACTCCAGTACGATAAAGGACTTACTTATTTGAACCGAAGGAGGCCAAAAGGAAATAGGACAACATATTCAAAATGTTGAAAGAAAAAAATCTGTCACATAAGAATGTTATATCCAGCAAAACTAACTTCCAGAAATGAAGGTAAAAGAAAGATATTCCTAGATTCTTTGTAAATATCTGAAAAAGTTCATTGCTTCCAGATGTGCCTTGCCAGAAAGAAAGTTCTCTATGCTGAAAACACTGAACCCAGTCAGTATTTCAAATTTACATGATAAACAAAACTGGTAATGTTATTACATAGGTAATTACCAAAAAAGAAAGACAATATGATTACATATATTTTTTCTCTTTTCTTCACTTTACTGATTTAAAAAGCAGTTCCATAAAAGAAACATATGAAATTGTGTTGGTCAGCTTATAACATATAGAAATGTAATATATTTGACAATAACAGTATGTAAGAGCAAATCTGCTTCATAGTAACTAAATGGCACCAGATGGAAATGAAAATCAACAGCAAAAAATTCAGAGAATCAGAAATGGTAAACAAGAAGGTTGATATAACAAAATCTACAAATATACACTTTCACTTTTTTCTCCTGGCTTTTTTTAAAAGACATAAAATTATGTGTGACCCAACATATATATAGTATGTATAAAATAATAGCACACAAAAACCAAAGACATCACAAGAAAGAAAACTACAGACCAATATCTCTTTTATAAATCCTCAACAAAATACTAGCAAAAGGAATCATACAAAATAATTATATAGCTATTATAATACACCATATCAATAATATAAAAGGGAATAAACACATGATCATTTCAGTAGACACAGAAAAAATCACTTGACCAAACCTAACATTATTTTATTATAGAAAACATTCAACAAACTAAGCTAATACTTTCTCCCTACAATTGAGAATGAGGAAGGATGTCATTTTACTGGTGGTTCTGGCTTGGACAAGTAGGCAAAGAAGAGAAATAAAGGCATTCAGATTAGAAAGGAAGAAGTAAACCTTATTTCTATTTTTAGATGACATAATCTGTATATAGAAAATCTGAAAGAATTTGCTAAAATGCTATTACAACTAAAGAATGGTTCATCGAAGTGGCAGTATATAAGGTCAATATACAAAAGAATCAATTGTTTTTATGGTGCTCAGCAATGAGCGATCCAGAAATGAAATTAAGAAAACAGCTTCGTTTACAATAGCATCAGAAATAATTTAAAACCTTAAAAATAAACTTACCAAAATTTGGGCAAGATCTGTTCATTCAATTTTTCCCTTGCTCTTTTATATTCTGGGTTACTTATTGTGTTATTTATCCATTCTCCAGTAGATGGACTGTTGATATTTTGGCCAAACTACTCCATAATATTGCTATCTCAGAATTCATTTTGTGTAACTAACAAGACTGCAGGGGTCTTGAATTGATACTAGGCCCTCCAGAGAGTGCATGCCCTAGAATAACAGCCCTCAGAGTCACAAGTTCATAGTTTCTGATAGGACATCGAAACACCCCTGGTGTTAAACAGTCTATCCTGCTTCTAGCTCCTTCCCCTTCTGTGTACCTTAGATACGACCCCTTGGGAGCTACCAAACCTCCAATCTTTTGTTTGAATTGGCCAAACCAGCCTTAGCTCAGGAACCCCAGAAACATTCCACCCACAGAACCTAATAAAGGCATGTGTCCCAGGTCCTGTGCTCACACTGACTGTACCCTTCTTTGACCTCCCCATGTGGCCCCTTGATACATGTGTATGTCTCCCAGGACATGTTATTTTTTTATTTATTTATTTTTGCGGTGTGCGGGCCTCTCACTGTTGTGGTCTTTCCCGTTGCAGAGCACAGGCTCTGGACGCGCAGGCTCAGTGGCCATGGCTCACAGGCCCAGCCGCTCCATGGCATGTGGGTTCTTCCCGGACCGGGACACAAACCCGTGTCCCCTGCATCGGCAGGCAGACTCTCAACCACTGCACCACCAGGGAAGCCCACGACATGTTATTAATAAACTTCTCTTTTCCAATTTATCTTTTGGTCTCTGTTGAACATGGCTCATCATTTGACACTCCTGAACTCTATTAACAAATGTTAATTTAACAAAATCACAACATGGACATTTGGGAAATTTCCAGTTTTTGCTATCACAAGTAGTGGGGCTGTGAACACACTTACTTTTTACATGTAAAAGAGTTTCTCAGTGGCACTGTTCTTTAAACACTTTTGCTCTTGTACTCACTGAAAGAATTATTAAAACATTTTAGTTTTAAATAATTATAGACTCACAGGAAGTTGAAAAGGTAGTACTGAGTCTCATATAGATTTTATTCAGTTCTCCACAGTGATTCAACTTATGTAACTGTAATACAGTATTAAAACCAGGAAAATGGCGTTGATATAATGTGTGTATAGCTCTTTGTCACTTCATTAAATTTGTAAATTCGTTTAACCACTATTGAAATCAAAATACAGAACTACTGTATCAGTACATAAATCTCCCTCATGCAACCCTTTTATTTTATTTTAGGTTTTATAATTTTTTAAATTTATTTATTTATTATTTATTTTGGCTGTGCTGAGTCTTAGCTGCAGCATGCAGACTCTTAGTTGCGGCTTGCAAACTCTTAGTTGTGGAACGCATGTAGGATCTAGTTCCCAGACCAGGGATTGAACCCAGGCTCCCTGCACTGGGAGCGTGGAGTCTTACCCACAGTACCACCATGGAAGTCCCTCTTTTATATAAGTTTCATCACCTTCCAGCCCAGCACTTAACCTCTGGTAACAAATCTGTTATTCTTTTCCATAATCTTGTCATTCTGAGAATGCTATTGAAAGCAAATAGAGGATGTAGCCTACTGAGGTTGGCTTTTTAAAAATTCACTCTAAGTGTCAGTTGGAACATGCAGTGGCAGCAAGGAGTGTAGGAAGCAATGTGGAGCTGCCAGGAGCCTGAAATTAAAAAAAAATCACTATAAGTTCTTTGAGATTCATCAAAGTTGTGTGTATCAAGAGTTTATTTCTTTTTATTGCTGAGAATAATTACATGTTATAGACGTACACAGTTTATTTAAAAATTCACTTATTGTGGGACAGTTTTTTTTTTCCAGTTTTTGGCTAATACAAATAACGAAGTTTTTAATTATCATGTACAGTTTGTACGTGTGTGTGTGTGTAGAACAAACATTTTTATCTCTCTGGGATTAATGCAGAAGAGCACATTTGTTGGATATCAAGCAGAAAGATCCAGCTACCAATCCCAAGTGATGATTCCCATTGCATGGAGGATGGCAGAGATCATAATGATGCCAATCACCAGAAATTGGAGCCCAGAGCCCTGGGCCCACTGCATTTTCTACAGGTTCAGGATGGCCAAGGAGGACTCAGCACATAAGCTGCTCATTGGAACAATGTTTTATGCACAGAAAGGAAAAGAAGTACAGCAAGATCAGTGTCTGTAGTGTGTGCTGGTCTCCCACGGCCAGCAGATACTTCCTGATAGACAACACATGCGATGGACTGCATGCACCCTTCTTGGGCTGCAGGTGATTACCCTGTTCCCTTCCGCAGGGGGCCAGATACACTGATAGGGCTGGCCAGGGGCCAACTGATACACATGCTTAAGCAATACAAGGAAGTTCACTGAATACTTGTAACAGAGGAAAGTCTTAATCTAATAAGGAAGAAAAATCTGGGGCCAAGCTACAGCTGGCACCCAACTTCCATATAGAGGAATGTTCCAGACTCAGGGCACTGATTGGGCATTCCCAGAGAGGGGCAGCAGGTCATCCCACGGCTGCTTCCACAACATTGGGTCATATTTAAAGTTGCATTTCAGTTTAAAAAAAAGCCAATGTTGTTCTCAAATTTTAATACTAATTTGTACTCACTGTGCATCATACAAGTTGTTTTTCAAGCAACAGTTTTAATGTGCCATTAGATTAGTTACAGGCATTGTCACAAATAAAGTCCTTTCTTTTACTTAATCAGCTTTATTGAGATAAAATTCACATACCATAGAATTCACACATTTAAGATGTATAATTTGTTTTTAGCATATTAACAGGGTTTTTCAGAGATTAACATAATCTGAATTTTGAGCAGTTTCATTACCCCCAAAAGGAACTTTGTACCCATTAGTAAACACTCCTTGTTACCCTCTACCACTCACCCTCATGCCCTAGTCAACAACTAATACAATTTCTGCACTAATCTAAATTCTGTCTTTATAAATATGGTTATTCTTGGCATTTCAGATAAATGAAGTTATACAATAAGTAGTGCTTTGTCACTGGCTTCTTTCAGTTGACATAAAGTTTTCAAGCTTCATCAATGTTTTAGCATACATCAGTATACTGCATTCCTTTTTATGGCTAAATAATATTACATTGTAGAGATGTATACTATATTTTGTTTAACCACTCATCAGTTGATGGCCATTGGGGCTTTTCTCACTTTTTTACTGCTACAAATAATGTTGCTAAGAGCATTTTTGTACAAAAAAATTTGTGAGCATATTTTCAATTCTTTTAGTACATATCTAGGTGTGAAATTGCTAGGGCACATATTAACTTTATGTTTAACTATTTGAACAACTTCCAGGTGTTTTCCAAAGTGAATGTGTGAGTTTACATTCCAATCCACGGTATATGAGGGTTCCAATCTCTGTATTCTCACAACCCTTATGTATCTTTTGATTATTAGCCATCCTAGTAGGTGTGGAGTAGTGGTTTTGATTTGTTTTTCCTTGACAGTTAATGATGTTGAGTGTCCTCTCATGTAATTGGCCATTTGCATATCCTCTTTGGAGAAATGTCTATTCACATTCTTTGCCAATTTTTAAATTGTGTTATTTGTCTTTCTATCATTGAGTTTTAAGAGTTTTTCTATATATTCCAGATACACATCCCCTAATAGATATATGATTAGAAAACATTTTTTCCATTCTTTGGATTGTTTTTCACTTCCTTGATGGTGTCCTTTGAAGCACAAAAAGTTTCCATTTTTATATAGTCCAATTTATCTATTTTTTTTCTTTTCTTGCCTGTGCTTTAGTGTAATCTCTAAGAAGATTTTACCTAACCCAAGATCATGAAGATCCATTCCTCTATTTTCTCCTAAGAGTTTTATTGGTTTAGTTCTCACATTTAGCCTTATGATATATTTTGAGTTAATTTTCGGGAATGTTGTGAGGAATGGGTCAAAATTCATACTTTTGTTTGTGGATATACAGTTTCGCCAGCACTAGTTGTTGAAAGAACTATTCTTTACACATTTAATGATCTTAGCACCTTAGAGAAAAATCAATTGACCAGAAATGATAGGGTTTCTGATCTCTCAGTTCTTTCCTATTGATCTATATGCTCATCCTTATGTCAGTACCACAGTTCCTTAATTATGATACCTTTGTAGTAAATTCTGGAATCCAGAAGTTTGTATTCCAACTATGCTCATTTTTAAGATTGTTTAGGCTATTTTGGGCTCTTGATTGTTCATGTGATTATTAGGTTCACTTGCCATTTTCTGAAAAGAAGCCAATTGAAATTTTGATGGGAATTGCATTGAATTTGTAGGGGAATTTGGGAGGATTGCCATCTAAATATAAAATCTTCTAATCCATGAACATGGAATTTCTTTCCATTCATTTTGTATTTTATTCATTTCCATCAGCAATGTTTTGTGGTTTTCTAAGTATACATTTTACACTCCTTTTGTTGACTTTATTCCTAAGTATTTTATTCTTCTTGATGCTATCATAAATGGATTTGTTTTCTTAATTTCATTTTTTAATTTTTCATTGCTTGTGTATAGAAATACAATTGATTTTACTTATCAAATTTGTGTTCTGAAATTTTGCTGAATTTATGTATTCCTTCAATATATTTTTCATAGATTCATTAGGATTTTTAAACCATTTTTCATTAAAGTATATTTAATTTACAAGGTTGTGTTAGTTTCAGGTGTACAGCAAAGTGATCCAGTTTCATATATATATATATATATATATATATATATATATATATATATATATAAATTTTTTCCATTATAGGTTACTAAAAGATATTGAATATTGTTCCCTGTGTTATATAGGGGGTCCTTGTTGTTTAACTATTCTATATAGTGTGTATATGTTAATACCAAACTCCTAATTTATCTCTCACCCCCCCACCACTACGTACTTTGGTAACCATAAATTTGTTTTCTACGTCTGTGAGTCTATTTCAATTTTGTAAATAAGTTCAATTGTATCATATCTTTTTAGATCCAACATATAAATGATATTCTATGCTATTTGCCTTTCTTTGCCTGATTTACTTCACTTAACATGATGATCTCTAGGTCCATCCATGTTGCTGCAAAGCACATTATTTCACTATTTTTTATGGCTGAGTAATATTCCAGTGTGTGTGTGTGTGTGTGTGTGTGTGTGTGTGTGTGTGTGTGTATATATACCATATCTTCTTTATCCATTCATCTCTTGATGGACATTTAGGTTGCTTTCATGTCCTGGCTATTATAAATAGTGCTGCTATGAACATTGGGGTATATGTATCTTTTCAATTATGGTTTGCTCCATATATATTCCCAGTAGTGTGATTGCAGGATCATATGGTAACCCAATTTTAGTTTTTGAAGGAGCCTCCATACAGTTCTCTATCGTGGCTACACCCATTTACATTCCACCAACAGTAAAAGAGGGTTCTTTTTTCACCACACCCTCTTCAGCATTAATTATTTGTACACATTTTAAAGATGACCATTCTGACTGGTGTGAGGTGATATCTCACCAAGTTTTGATTTGCATTTCTCTAATAATTAGCAATATTGAGCAACTTCTCATGTGCCTTTTGGCAATCTGTATGTCTTCTTTGGAGAAATGTCTATATAGGACTTCTCCCCATTTTTTGTTTGGGTTGTGTTTTGGGTTTTTTTTTCTTTCTTTTGATATTAAGCTGTATGAACTGATTATATATTTGGAAATTAAACCTCTGTCGGTAGCATGGTTTGCAAACATTTCTCCCAGTCCGAAGGTTGTCTTTTCATTTAGTTTATGGTTTCCTTTGCTGTGTAACAGCCTTTAAGTTTAATGTTCTCCCAATTGTTTCTTTTTATTTCCATTACTTGATAAGAAGGATATATTAGTATTTTACTTTTTCTTTTTTTTAACACCTTTATTGGAGTATACTTGCTTTACAATGTTGTGTTAGTTTCTGCTGTATAACAAAGTGAATATATATGTATACGTATATCTCCATATCACCTCCCTCTTGTATCTCCCTCTCACCCTCCCTATCCCACCCCTCTAGGTTGTCACAAAGCAACAAGATGATCTCCCTGTTCCATGCAGCTGCTTCCCATTAGCTATCTATTTTACATTTGGTAGAGTATATATAGAGTCAAGGCTATTCTCTCACTTCATCCCAGCTTACTCTTCCTCCTCCCCGTGTCCTCAAGTCCATTTTCTATGTCTGCATCTTTATTCCTGTCCTTTCCCTAGGTTAATCAGAACCTTTTTTTTTCTTTTAGATTCCATATATATGTGTTAGCATACGGTATTTGTTTTTCTCTTTCTGACATACTTCACTCTGTATGACAGACTCTAGGTCCATCCACCTCACTACAAATAACTCAATTTTGTTTCTTTTTATGGCTAATATTCCGTTGTATATATGTGCCACATCTTCTTTATGCATTCATCTGTCGATGGACACTTAGGTTGCTTCCATGTCCTGGCTATCGTAAATAGAGCTGCAGTGAATATTGTGGTACATGACGCTTTTTGAATTATGGTTTTCTCAGGGTATATGCCCAGTAGTGGGATTGCTGGGTCATATGGTAGTTCTATTTTTAGTTTTTTGAGGAACCTCCAGGCTGTTCTCTATAGTGGCTGTATCAATTTACATTCCTACCAACAGTGCAAGGGGGTTCCCTTTTCTCCACACCCTCTCCAGTATTTTTTTTTTGTAGCTTTTTTGATGATGGCCATTCTGACAGGTGTGAGAAGATACCTCACTGTAGCTTTGATTTGCATTTCTCCAATGAATAGTGATATTGAACATCCTTTCATGTGTTTGCTGGCAATCTGTATATCTTCTTTGGAGAAATGTCTATTTAGGTCTTCTGCCCATTTGTGGATTGGGTTGATTGTTTTTTTGATATTGAGCTGCATGTGCTGCTTGTATATTTTGGAGATTAACCCTTTATAAGCTGCTTCAGTTGTAAATAGTTTCTCCCATTCTGAGGGTTGTATTTTCATCTTGTTTATGGTTTCCTTTGCGATACAAAAGCTTTTAACTTTCCTTAGGAACAATTTGTTTATTTTTGGTTTTATTTCCATTTCTCTAGGAGGTGGGTCAAAAAGGATCTTGCTGTGCTTTAAGTCATAGAGTGTTCTACCTATGTTTTCCTCTGAGTTTTATAGTGTCTGGCCTTATATTTAGGTCTTTAATTCATTTTGAGTTTGTTTTTGTCTATGGTGTTAAGAAGTGTTCTAATTTCATTCTTTTACATGTCACTGTTCAGTTTTCCCAGCACCACTTTTGGAAGAGTCTGTCTTTTCTCCATTGTATATTCTTGCCTCCTTTTTCAAAGATAAGGCGACCATATGTGTGTCGGTTTATCTCTGGGCTTTCTATCCTTTTCCAGTGACTTCTATTTCTGTTTTAGTGCCAGTACCATATTGTCTTGATTGCTGTAGCTTTGTAGTATAGTCTGAAGTCGAGCCTGATTCCTCCAGCTCCGTTTTCCTTTCCCAAGATTGCTTTGACTATTAGGGGTCTTTTGTGTTTCCATACACATTATAAAAATTTTTGTCCTGTTTCTGTGAAAAATGACATAGGTAGTTTGATAGGGATTGCATTGAATCTGTAGATTGCTTTGGGTAGTATAGCCATTTTCACAATGTTGATTCTTCCAATCCAAGAATATGGTATATCTCTCCAACTGTTTGTGTCATCTTTAATTTCTTTCATCAGTGTCTTAGAATTTTCTGCATACAGGTATTTTTTCTCCTTAGGTAAGTTTCTTCCTAGGTAGTTTTTTTCTTTTTGTTGCAATGATAAATGGGAATGTTTCCTCGATTTCTCTTTCAAATATTTCATCTTTATTGTATGGGAACATAAGAGATTTTTTGCATGACTTTTGTATCCTGCTACTTTAGCTAATTCATTGATTAGCTCTAGTAGTTTTCTGGTAGCATCTTGAGGATTCTCTATGTATACTATCATGTCATCTTCAAGCAGTGACAGCTTTACATCTTCTTTTCTGATTTGGATTCCTTTTATTTCCTTTTCTTGTCAGATTGCTGTGATTAAAACTTCCAAAACTATGTTGAATAAGAGTGGTGAGAGTGGGCAACCTTGTCTTGTTCCTGATCTTATTGGAAATTCTTTCAGTTTTTCACCATTGGGGATGATGTTGGCTGTGGGTTTGTCATATATGGCCTTTATTATGTTGAGGTAATTTCCCTCTATGCCAACTTTCTGGAGAGTTTTTATTATAAGTGGGTGCTGAATTTTGTCAGAAGCTTTTTCTGCATCTATTGAGATGATCATATGTTTTTTATCCATCAGTTTGTTAATATGGTTTATCACATTTGTTGATTTGTGTATATTGAAGAATCCTTGCATTCCTGGGATAAACCTCACTTGTTCATGTTGTATGATCCTTTTAATGTGTTGTTGGATTCTGTTTGCTATTATTTTGTTAAGGATTTTTGCCTCTGTGTTCAACAGTAATACTGGCCTGTAGTTTTCTCTTTTTGTGACAACTTTGTCTGGCTTTGGTATCAGGGTGAACATGGCCTCATAGAACAAGTTTGGGAGTGTTCCTCCCTCTGCTATATTTTGGAAGAGTTTGAGAAGTATAGGTGTTTGCTCTTCACTAAATATTTGATAGAATTTACCTCTGAAGCCATCTGGTCCTGGGCCTTTGTTTGTTGGGAGATTTTTAATCACAGCTTCAGTTTCAGTACTTGTGATTGGTCTGTTCATATTTTCTATTTCTTCCTGGTTCAGTCTTGGAAGGTTGTTGTTTTCTAAGAATTTGTCAATTTCTTCTAGGTTATCCATTTCATTGGCATAGAGTTGCCTGTAGTAATCTCTCATAATCCTTTGTATTTTGTTGTATTTCTGCAGTGTCATTTCTTACTCTCCTTTGTCATTTCAATTTCTGTTGATTTGAGTCTTCTCCCTTTTTTTCTTCATGTTTCTGGCTAATGGTTTATCAGTTTTGTTTATCTTCTCAAAGAAACAGCTTTTAGTTTTATTGATCTTTGCTATTGTTTCCTTCATTCCTTTTTCATTTATTTCTGATCTGATCTTTATGATATCTTTCTTTCTGCTAATTTGGTTTTTTTTTTTGCTCTTATTTCTCTATTTGCTTTAAGTGTAATGTTGTGTTCTTTACTTGAGATTTTTCTTATTTCTTGAGGTAGGAATGTATTGCTATAAACTTCCCTCTTAGAACAGCTATTGCTGTACCCCATAGGTTTCGGGTGAAATTGTTTTCCTTGATGTTTGTTTCTAGATATTTTTTAATTTCATCTTTGATTTCTCCAGTGATATCTTTGATATTTAGTCGTGTATTGTTTAACCTCCATGTATTGGTATTTTTTTCAGTTTTTTTCCTGTAATTGATGTCTAGTCATTTTGTGTTTTGTTTGGAAAAGATACTTGATATGATTTTAATTTTCTTAAATTCACCGAGGTTTGATTTGTGATTCAAGGTATGACCTGTTCTGGAGAATGTTCTATGAGCAACTGAGGAGAAAGTATATTCTGTTGTTTTTGAACGGAATGTCCTATAAATATCGGTTAAATCCAACTTATCTAATGTGTCATTTAAAGCTTGTGTTTCCTTATTTATTTTCATTTTGAATGATCTGTCCATTGGTGAAAGTGGGTTGTTAAAGTCCCCTATTATGATTGTGTTACTGTCATTTCCCCATTTTATGGCTGTCAGCATTTGGCTTATGTATTGAGGTGCTCCTATGTTGGGTGCATAAATATTTACAATTGTTATATCTTCTTCTTGGATTTATCCCTTGATCATTATGTAGTGTCCTTCTTTGTCTCTTGTAATAGTCTTTATTGTAAAGTCTATTTTGTCTAATATGAGAATTGCTACTCCAGCTTTCTTTTGATTTCCATTTGCATGGAATATCTTTTTCTATCCCCACACTTTCAGTCTCTATGTGTCCCTAGGTCTGAGGTGGGTCTCTTGTAGACAGCATATATATGGGACTTGTTTTTGTATCCATTCAGCCAGTCTATGTGTTTTGGTTGGAGCGTTTAATCCATTTACTTTTAAGGTAGTTATCGATATGTATGTTCATATTACCATTTTCTTAACTGTTTTGGGTTTGTTTCTTTAGGTCTTTTCCTTTTCTTGTGTTTCCTGGCTAGAGAAGTTCCTTTAGCATTGGCTGTAAAGCTCGTTTGGTGGTGTGAATTCTCTTAACTTTTGTTTTTCTGTAAAGGTTTTAATTTCTCCAATTGAATCTGAATGAGGTCCTTTCTGGATATAGTAATCTTGGTTGTAGTTTTTTCCCTTTTGTCACTTTAAATACGTCCTGCTACTCCCTTCCGGCTTGCAGAGTTCCTGCTGAAAGTTAAGCTGTTAATCTGATGGCATTCCCTTGTAAGTTATTTGTTGCTTTTCCCTTGTTGCTTTTAATATGTTTTCTTTGTATTTAATTTTTGATAGTTTGATTAGTATGGGTCTTGGTGTATTACTCTTTGGATTTATCCTGTATGGGACTCTCTGTGCTTCCTGTACTTGATTGACTATTTCATTTCTCATGTTAGGGAAATTTTGAGCTATAATGTCTTCAAATATTTTCTCAGACCCTTTTTATTTCTCTTCTGCTTTTGGGACTCCTATAATTCGAATGTTGGTGTGTTTAAAATTGTCCCAGAAGTGTCTGAGACTGTAGTCATTTCTCTTCATTCTTTTTTCTTTATTGTGCCTGTGGCAGTTATTTCCACTATTTTATCTTCCAGGTCACTTATCTGTTTTTCTGCCTCAGTTATTCTGCTATTGATTCCTTTTATAGAATTTTTAATTTCATGTATTGTGTTGTTCATCACTGTTTCCTCTTTAGTTCTTCTAGGTCCTTGTTAAACATTTCTTTTATGTTAAACATTTCTTTTATGTTTTATGTTTTATGGATCATCTTTACTATCATTATTCTGAATTCTTTTTCAGGTAGACTACCTATTTCCTCTTCATTTGTTTGGTCTTGTTGGTTTTTCCTTGCTCCTTCATCTGCTGCATATTTCTCTGTCTTCTCATTTGCTTAACTTACTGTGTTTGTGGTCTCCTTTTCACAGGCTGCAGGTTCATAGTTTCCATTGTTTTTGGTGTCTGCCCCCAGTTGGTAAGGTTGGTTTGGTGGTTTGTGTAGGCTTCATGGTGGAAGGGAATGGTGCCTGTTTTCTTGTGCTTGGGACTGTATCTTGTCTCTCTTGTGGCAGGGCTGCCTCCAGTTGTGTCTTTTTGGTTGTCAGTGAACTTCGTATGATTTTAGGCAACTCTCTGCTAATGGTGGGGTTGTGTTCCTGTATTGCTAGTTGTTTGGTGTGGGGCATCCAGTACTGGAGCTTGCTGGCCATTGGGTGGGAGCTGGGTCTTTGTGCTGAGACAGAGATCTCTGGGAGAGCTCCTGCCAACTGATGTTATGTGGGGCCGGGAGGTCTCTCATATTCCAATGTCTTGAACTCAGCTGTCCTACCTCGTAGGCTCAGGCCTGACAGAAGGCTGGAGCACCAAGCTGCTGTCAGCCACATGGCCTAGAAGAAAAAGAAGAAAAGAAAGGAAGAAAATAAATAATAAAATAAAATATAATAAATAATAAAACTTTAAAAATTAAAAATTTAAACAATTATGAAAAGAAGAGAGCAACCAGTCCAAAAAACAAATCCACCAATGATAACAAGCACTAAAAACTAAACTAAGATAAAAATAAAAATCAGAAACAGATCTGTCACAGACATCAAACCTGATGTCTACACTTGCTCCCAAAGTCCACCATATCAATTTTGGGAACATTTTTTGTCTATTCAGGTATTCCACAGATGCAGGGTTCATCAAGATGACTGTGGGGATTTCATCCACTGCTCATGTGGCTGCACTGAGAAATTTCCCTTTCTCTTCTTTGTTCACACAGCTTCTTGGGTTCAGCCTTGGTTTTGTCCCCACCTTTGCATGTAGGTCATCCTCAAGCATCTGTTCCCTGCCCAGACAAGATAGGATTAAAGTAGCAGCTGATTATGGCTCTCTTGCTCTCAGGCCAGGGAGAGGGAGGGGTACGGTAGTCATAACTGGAATGTGGGGTGAGCCTGCAGCATCAGAGTCTAGCATGACATTGCAACAGCCTGAGGTGTTCCATGTGTTCTCCCGAGGAAGTTGTCCCTGGATCTCAGGACCCTGGCAGTGGTGTGCTGCACTGGCTCCCAGGTTGGAGATGGGGGTGTGGGTAGTGACCTGTGCTTGCACACAGGATTTTTGGCAGCAGTGGCAGCAGCCTTAGCATTCATGCCCATCTCTGGGGTCCAAGCTGATAGTCACGGCTCACACCCATCTCTGGAGCTTGCTTAGTTGGTACTCTGCCTTCTGTGGGCACATGGGGAAGGACTTCCCTCTCCTTGAACACCCCAAAACAATGGTCTCTTGCCTCTTCGCAGGTCCAGACTTTTTCCCGGACTCCCTCCTGGCTAGTTGTTGTGCACTAGCCCCCCTCAGGCTGTCTTCATGCAGCCAACCCCAGTCCTCTCCCTTGGGTCTGACCTCTGAAGCCCAAGCCTCAGCCCCCAGTCCCCACTCGCCCTGGTGGGTGAGCAGACAAGCCTCTTGGCTGGTGAGTGCTGGTCAGCACCAGTCCTCTGTGTGGGAATCTCTCCACTTTGCTCTCTGCACCACTGTTGCTGTGCTCTCCTCTGTGACTTCACAGCCTCCCAACCTGTCTCCAACATTAAAGGGGCTTCCGAGTGTGTGGAAACTTTTCCTTCTTTACAGCTCCCTCCCAGGGGTGCAGGTTCCATTCCTATTCTTTTGTCTGTTTTTTTCTTTTGCCGTAGCCAGGTGATTGGGGATTTTCTTGCCTTTTGGGAAGTCTGAGGTCTTCTACCAGCATTCAGTAGGTGTTCTGTAGGTGTTGTTCCACATATAGATGTATTTTTGATATATTTGTGGGGAGGAAGGTGATCTCCATGGTTTACTCCTCCACCATTTTGAAGGTCCTCCCAGGATTTTTTTTTTATACACTATCATGTCACCTGCAAATAGACACAGTTTTAACTTTTCTTTTCCAATCTGGTTGTTATTTATTTCATTTCTTGCCTAATTGCCCAGGATAGAATCATCAGATCAATATAGAATAAAATTGATGATAGCAGACATCCTTGCCTTATTTTTAATCTTTAAGGAAAAGCACTTATTCTTTCAGCATTAAGTGTGATGTGAACTATGCCTTTTTCATTAATGCTTTTTATCAGGTTGAGAGATTTCCATTCTATTCTTATTTCTTGGGTGTTCTCACTATGAAGTTTTACAGTATTTTGTCAAATGCTTTTTCCACGTCAGTTGAGATGATCATATGTTTTTTTGTTTTTATACTACTGCTATGGTGTACTACATTAATTGATTCTCAGATGTTACACCAACCCTGTATTTCTGTGATAAATCTCACGTGGTCATAGTGTATAATTGTTTTTATATATTGCTGATCCACTTTGCTAGCATTCTGTTGAAGATTGTTGCATCTATTTTCATAATATATTTGTCAGTAGTTTTTTTTTTTCTTCTGACATCTTTTTTCTTGCTTTGATATCAGATTAATGCTAGACTTATAGAAAGAGTTGAGGAAATTTTACTCTTCTTCTATATTTTGACAGATTTTGTCAACAATTGATATTAGTTCTCCTTTAAATCTTTGGCAAAATACACTTATGAAATAATTTTGGCCTGGGATTTTCTTTGTAGGAAAATTTCTAATAACTAATTCAGTTTCCTCACTTGTTACAAGTCTATTTAGATTTTCAATTTCTTATTGAGACAGTTTCAGTAGTTTGTGTTTTGGTAGAAATTTGTCTATCCAGTCTAAGTTATCTAATCTATTGGCATAAAGTTTTCCATAGTATTCTAACATAATACTTTTTATGACTTTAAGGTTTGTAGTAACTTCCTCTCTTTGTTTCCTGATTTTAGTAACTGGAATAATTTTTAATTTTCTTGGCTAGACTGTATTTGTTATTTCCTTACTTCTGGTCATATTAATATAATTTACTCTTCCGGTGTCTTAAAATGGAAGTTTGTGTCATTTATTTGAGATATATTTCTTCTTTTTTAAATGCAAATATTTACGGGTATACATTTTCCTTTATTCATTTTTTAGCAGTATGTCATAAATTTTATGTTGTGCTTTCATTATCATTCATCTCAAAATATATTCTATTTTCCCTTGTGATTATTTTTTTGATCCAGTGATGATAATACATTTTTAAAATGACAGTTTTAAATTTCTATAGCAAGATCTCAACCAATAAATGACATGACATTTTGGAGGTGTAAGATATATTGAATTACACTATTAAATTCCATAAAAATAGTCATTCATTACAAAACTCTAGCACATTTTGAATTCATGCTTTCTTGAAATACATATCGTTTTATTATTGCAAATACTTTCTATGTTGTTAAATAGTAATACTATTTTAATGTTTAATAAAATACTCTTAAATACTATTATTAAATGTTAATATATTTAAATTATATTTTTAAATAATACTATTATTGCTAGATAATAAATTAATGGTATAAAATATTATTACATTTAAAATATTGTTAAATAATAATAATAATATTTGAGATAATATAATCCATTGCACTGTTTTAACAGATGAAGCAATTTAGCCTCAGATTAAATGGCTTTTCCAAGGGTATATAACTGGTAATTTGTCAAACATCACTAGATCCAGAACTCTGGACCTTCGAAGCCAAGGATCATTTTCTTTATCCCTATATCCATTGTTTTCAAAGACAGTTTCCATTTTGATATAGTCCTTAACAAAAACATGATGAACACACAATCTTCGAGGTCCATAGTAGAAATCCAAAGAAACCATTATTCTGTGCTTTATATTGTAACCACACTGACATATTTTGAAAAGATAAAACCTAATTTGTATTTATTAATTTAATTTTCAAAATTTTGAGCTAAAAAAGGACTTTTATTTCAAGAGGCAAATTATTATTCAGACTGGTGTCAATTTTAGTTTGAATTCATGTAAATAGCTAAGCAAATATGAGTTTTACACTTGTTGTGAAAATACAATCCCTTATAGATAACTTCAGAAATCTTAATGGATTTTAATTCACACATTATTGATCATGGCCTATGTAAAACAGTTATGTCCTTATGTGAGATCAAAATGGGTAATACAAAATATATCATTTGATGCTTAGATTCTGTCCCTCTAATATGACTTCATTTAAAAATAATTATAAAAATACCACAACTATGTTGATTTTGTGTACTTGTGTGTGTATGCACTGAGGGAGAGAAAAAGAGACATAAACAGAGAAAAAGAAAATAATAAATCTGTGGATAAGAAATTTTCTAAAAGAAAGTATAATTTAAGAATACATATAAAGATATAAAATAATACCATAGGTAAAGATACTTTCTATCTCTGAATAATCAATTTAATATACTTACCTATTTTAAGGCTAGAAAAAATTATTAAATTTTAAGAATGTATTAGTGAGTCAATCAAATACTTTACAATTTATTAATGTATCAAGACAGTTTTTTGGTATTTCTGTATGAAATAGAACTCATAAATTCACTGTGAATTGTGACTAGGCTCATGTAAGAGTTAATTCATAATAGATACACTCACTGTCAAAATGTAGTCCTATTATCCAATTATCCATTAAAAACTATGGTGTATATTTAACAACCATTTCAAATATCAGCAAAAGAATAAGCAAGAATGTCAGAAGAAAATATAGAAATAATGTGTTAAAGAAATAGAAAATAATCACTTCAACACCAAGATCTAGAATATTTTAACCATACCCACACTTTTCTTCCATTAGTCATAAAATTATTAATTCCAAAATGCATTCAAAATATTTTGTATGCCACATATTGTATTTTTTATTAGCTTAAGAGAAGCTAAAAATTTACTCACAATCATAACAGCAAAAAATGAATAATTAAGGAGGACTTACCATAAGCAGTAACTGAGATATGATATTGTAGCTGGAACGTACCACCTTGAGTAAAATTGTCAAGCTCCACAGAATCAGAACAATGTATTATGGTGTATTTAAAAACATCAATCATATGGTATGTCTCCTCAGGGTTTTAAAAGGAAGCACTAAAAATCTTATGTGTAGCACAGTAAACATTAATGACTATATAAATTATAATAGTTCAGAAAGATTTTATAAAATTCCTAAATATATACTAAAGACCTGGGGATACATTCATCACTTACATCAACAAATACAAATATATAATAAATTGCCAAATTAAAGTATTTATAATTTAGTGTGCATTAAAATGAGGTTGGCACACAGTCAAATAAATGAGGGCAGATGAAAAATATGTATTTTCAGTTACTCTTTCAATCTATATTTGTTAGGGACTAAATATTCATCACATACTGAATTACATAAACATTTCATCTATACTTTTGATTTAACTATAGATGTGACACCAAATCAGCTAGAGCTGTGTACATCTGAGAGTGAAAAAAGTGGAAATGTAAAATGCTATGACCTATTGTCAAATACTAAAATGATTAGGAATAATCAGTGTTGGTAAAGTGGTATGGAGTGTATACATACACTTCTAAAAGTATTTTAATATTATTATATTTAAAATTGGGTTCAATTTGACTCAGTGATAGCTCTTTAAGAAATTTATGTTAGGGAGGTAATTGAATAACTGTGAAAATATTTATTCATGAAGAATATTGTCACAGAAAAAAATAGCAAAAATGATAGAAGTATCTATTGATAAGCATTGATAAAAGATTTATAATATGAATTTGGGTATAGTCATATATTCTTTAGGTTTTCAAAATAAATAGATTTGTTATTGATATCTAAGTTATATATAAGAAAGTTAGTGTTTAAATGCAAAATGCATAATAATTTGTGTAGTGTGAAACTATATAAAATTGTACTTGGATAACTGTGTGTCTGTATGAATCTGTGTAGAGTGAGGAGAGATATACAGATAGATGTAAACAGAGAGAAAGGGAAACAAAGAGATAGAGACAGAGAATTGATATTTGGAAGCATGATCTACAAAATTTTATCAGTGATTACTCTAAATGGTAGAACTTAGAGAGTTTTTTTATTTTCTTCATTATCTTCTGTATTAATTTTTTAAAGAACATGTATGAATTGTACACTAAAAATTCTGATTTATGTAGTGTAGCCTAGTTGTTTTTCCAGGAGATTCCTTGAGTGAATAGCTGCTATCTTCTTTGTATCTTTGTATCTTCTTTGTTCTATAATCCTCACAGCACAACACCCTGAAGTTTTGGGGTCCTTAACAAATACTCACTGAATATCTAAACTACACAAGGAATGATGCCATATCCTAGAGGAATGCTAAAATCTAAAAGAGCTAAACTAGAATTCAGAGTGATTTGACATGTTAGCAAAACATTACTTCCAAATCAGAATGACCTATAAAAATTATGTACAAAATAAAATGAATAATACCAAAATGGAAAAATGAAGCACAGAAAAATACTGTACAGACAAAAAAGTACTGAAAGATAATAGCAAGTAAATTAAATCTAAACTGTTTTAAAAGCTAAATAGAACTAGGTATGTATAGAGGTCTGAAAGATGGCATTTAGAAAGTTAGCCCCATCCACTCAACACATATATACATCCTTTTCTTTTTAGTTTGAGTCTTCTAAAAGCTTCATTTTCCTTAAAAAATATAAATCTAAACTAAAAAGCTATGTAGTTGTGTTAGTCATTCAGTATCTGTCATGATGGCTAGAATAATCTTCATATCTTTAAATAGCACATGGACTTAGAAGAAAAAATGTATAACATTTATTAACTATGATAGGAAAATTGCTCTTTTTTCCTTATTTATTCTGATTTTTTTAAAAGCATGTCTTTTCAAATCAGTATTGAAGTTTAAGTCACACTTGGGATAGGAAAGGAAGTTTTGAAATTATTTTAATGTATACCTACCTACAACTATACATGAATAATCTTAACATTTTTTGGTTTTAAAGTTAAAAGCTTTTTCAATGATTATTTTCTGAAAATTAGCTCAATTTTTTTCTTTTTTTTCCTGTGGTACATGGGTCTCTCACTGTTGTGTCCTCTCCCGTTGCGGACCACAGGCTCCGGACACTCAGGCTCAGCAGCCATGGCTCACAGGCCCAGCCACTCCGCGGCATGTGGGATCTTCCCGGACCGGGGCATGAACCCATGCCCCCTGCATCGGCAGGCAGACTCCCAACCACTGCACCACCAGGGAAGCCCAGCTCTAATTTTTATTGATATTTATACTTATACAATTCCAATTTTAGTTACTAAATTGTATCTCATGGCTTAAAACATTTCCAATTTCTAAAAGAGAAGCAAAGAGGTAATTTCATGTCAATGAAAATGTAAAAACATTCAGAGGTTTCTAAGTAACCTGTAAACATATTGATTGAAGGAAGAAAATGAAGAAGAAAGGAGTTTCAGATTTAATTTATAGGATTCAGGGTAGACACAAGGAAGTATTTCCAGATTTTGAGAATTTTTAAGGGTTAGAATGGAAATCTGAGGAAGGCTGTAGAGAGTCTGGTTGGGGAAAGCAAGCAGGCAAATTCTGGTGAATGAAACACTGTAGTCCCCCCTTGACAGCTAGGAAAATCACCTATAGAAAAAAAGTTAGAGGTAGTACCTGTGCTGTACAGCTGAATACGATTAAGAATTCAGAGGAAACAAAACTGATTTGTACAGTGTTTGGGGGAGAACAAGATTTTTGCAACTTTCAACATTTTTGGAAACATTTCAAAACTATAGAAAATTGCAAGAATTGTACGCCTTTCAACTGGATTCACTGTTTTGCTTGATTTATTTCTCTCATTCATATGTGTTTATACATACATGAATATATATGTTTATACATGAATATGTATTATATATATGATAAATATAATTGTTTTTACTTGAGGAGTTGAGAGTAAATTGCAGATATCATTACTATATATTCCTAATAATTTTAACATGTTTCTTCAAAGAAAAAGGACATTCTTTTGCAGAGCTACTATACAATTGTAAAATTAATGAAGTTTAAACATGATACAAGATATTACCCACTCTACAGTTCACAAAATTTTTACTGACTGTTCCAATATTATCTTTAAAATATTTTATTTTTCCAATTCACGATCAAATATTGCATTTAGTTGTCATGTTCTCTTTAGTTTCTATTAATTTAGAAGACTTATAAATGCTATTATATTTTCTTAAAGGGATAAACAAAATATGACAAAGGAGGAAAGAGCAAATGTGGTTATTTAGATCTTAAGAACTTTTGAAAAGTTTCTGTGTAAGAATCTATTTAAAATAAGTCAGCATAGGGATGAGAAAACTATGGACACTTGAGTTTCTCCTCACAATGACTTCAAGAGCCAAAATGTCTGCCGAAGGATTAAAAGATTAATTAACTAGAAATATTTAGCATTTGCATTGGTAGCAATGGCAGGTTGGTTACATGCAGGGGAATAACTGTATAAGTAAACACATTAAGGATAAAATGAGCCCATTTCCTCACTGTTGAAGAAGGGAATTACAAATATGGAAAGGGAGAAAATTATAATAAACCTTGAGGTGTTGAGACTTTATTTGGATTAGTATCTTGATAGCAGTCTCTAAATACCATTATCCACTGAAAGTAATCAGAACACCTTGGAAAAATTATGATTCCAGGTCTGGGACATGAAGAGTACATGAAAAGCATTGGACATTTTCTGAAACCAATAAACAAGGAAGTGCTCAAGGAATGATGGGGATATGTCAGAAGAACGCAGTAGGCAGTCTGAATGGGGTCCCACTGGCCAAATCTGGGACAATTTCAGCATTGAAATAAGTCATTATAGAGCATATTATAGCCCACTAAAGTAGGAAACCATGCTTATAGAAATTAATAAAGGAATAAGTAATAAGTATGATGAAGAATGGGATATTTACAGAGATTCAACTATTAAAATACTTCATAATTACAAAGAGGAAAAATAGAAAACTTACAGCGGGGAAGTCTGGCATACAATTTCTTAATCAAGACATGATCAAAGTGAACATCAGTAATGAAAAAAATTGAAATTATGTGCCACCTTACTAGATGGAATGAGAAGAACACAAAATCCATTCTGTGATATTGTTGCCAAAGGTGTATGACTTGAATCAAATCATGAGGAAACATTAAACGAAACCAAACTGAGGGACACATTACATTATAATTGGTCTGTGCTATTCAAAAGTGTCAAGATGATGAAAGTCGAAGAAAGATTGTGGGACTGTTCTAAAGGGAAGAAAAACAAAATAATACAATAATTAAGTTCAAAGGGTATA
Organism: Pseudorca crassidens; assembly: GCF_039906515.1. Taxonomy (NCBI): domain Eukaryota; kingdom Metazoa; phylum Chordata; class Mammalia; order Artiodactyla; family Delphinidae; genus Pseudorca; species Pseudorca crassidens. The sequence goes on along the minus strand of NC_090317.1, from coordinate 54,807,649 downwards.
ATCTAAAACATTATTTTTGCTATACAGGACATTTTTCAAACATTTGGCAAAACTTGAGTGGGGTCTGATGATTAGCTGGTGGTATGGTGTTTATGTTAACTTCCCAATTTGATAGTTGTACTATGGTCGAATGTCCTTGTTTGAAGGAAATATACACTAAACTACTGCTGGGAAGTCACGGGGCATCAGTTAGCAATTCACTCTCAAACGGATCAAAGGAAAAGTTATTTCTACTGTACTTGCAAATTTTCTGTATAAACTTCAAATTGTTTAAAAAATATTTAAAACACAAGGTATAGATGTGAATAGATCATTTACCCTTATTTTTATATTTTTTGTCAAATTACTACAATCACTTCTGCTGCTAATTTTACTTTAGTTTGAAAAGGTTAAGAGAAGAAATGTGCATTTCAAAATGCAAGCATAGTTTATAGAGTGAAGTTTAACTATGTAATGTATAGCTCTAAAAATAAGATGGTCATAACAGTTTTTGGTTACATATGATTGGGGGATGCTCCAGAATAGTGTCAAGAGGATTACTTGACAGAAAGGTAACTCAGAGAAAAGTTCCAGGCAAGAATGAAGAAAACATTGAAATATACTGTTCAATCAAGGATTTGTGAGCCAACCTTATGAAGGGAATGTAAAGTAAATTAAGCCACTTTGGTTGCTCTTCCTCCCTCTGCCTTTTTTGTTCTTGTTATAATACATTCTGGTTCTTACTAGTACAGTGTCCAAATGTCCCAAGACCAGTATAGTATGCAGTAGAAAGACAGTTTTCATACTTTCTACCACAGGTTGTAAAAACTTGTAAATGAATTTTGCACAGCTGTTCTCCATGTGTGTAATGAATCAAGTGTGATTATTAAAAGAGATTATAGCTTTATATTTCTTCTTTCTGAAGACACCAAATCCATTCTGGAATACAATGTATTTATTTGCAAAATAACTGGGAAAATGTGAGTAGATTAGATCACCTTTTTGATTAGTTCAACATCTAAAGCAAAACAAAACAAAAAATCCAGGAAAGGAAGGGATGGAACAAAACTTTAAAAGTAGACAACAGGGCTTCCCTGGTGGCGCAGTGGTTGAGAGTCCGTCTGCCGATGCAGGGGACACGGGTTCGTGCCCCGGTCTGGGAAGATCCCACATGCCACGGAGCGGCTGGGCCCATGAGCCATGGCCGCTGAGCCTGCGCGTCCGGAGCCTGTGCTCCGCAACGGGAGAGGCCACAACAGTGAAAGGCCCGCGTACCGCAAAAAAAAAAAAAAAAAAAAAAAAAAAAGTAGACAACAGAGGGCTTCCCTGGTGGCACAGTGGTTGAGAGTCCACCTGCCGATGCAGGGGGCACCGGTTCATGCCCCGGTCCGAGAAGATCCCACATGCCGCAGAGCAGCTGGGCCCGAGAGCCATGGCTGCTGAGCCTGCGCATCCGGAGCCTGTGCTCCGCAACGGGAGAGGCCACAACAGTGAGAGGCCCGCGTACCACACAAAAAAAGATTAATGTACTATAAAGAGCTTGGGAAAGAATAGACATATGTAGCACATAAGTTGCTATAAGCAGACTCTAAAGTCAGAATATATTTCAAAGGGATCAGTTTTTCTGCCTGTTTGAAAGAAGGGTGTAGAGCCACAGACAAGCTGGAACATTTAATTTTGTGCTGTGAAATTGCAAAAGAACGTTTGGGAGCAAGAGTTTTGGACATAACTAAACCTCTAAGGAAAAAAGATATATATATATATATATATATATATATATGACGATTAATATAGGAGTTTGAAAATACTAAAATAAAAGAAGGAATGCAAATTACAATTATAAAAAAAGCTGAAAACACTAAGTCAGCACTAACAACTGTTCAAGGGAGTAGAAGACAGCAGGATATTTGGTCCTGAAGACAATGTATAGAATATAAAACAAAGGAATAAAATGGAGAAAGACAAAAATATAATTTTGAATTCATAAGAGGAAATGTGTGTTAAAGTAAAAAAGTATTTGCAAAAATGCTGATCTTTAAATTTTTTATATATTAGAAAATACTTGCATTTAAAAAGAAAAATGATATTATTTGTAATAGGATTAAGTCATAAAAATATTTTAATGAAAATCTCAGTGGCCATTTTTAATCAAAGGAATCTGTTTTAGTGGCAATAATATTTGGTAAAATAATGACCAAAAACACTAAGAATTTTATGTGAAAAATTTCCAAAAAGGGAAAATGAAGCTAAGAGAAACAAATAATATCATAGGGAAAATCCCTTGATCTCAGCAGGAATATATAGTCATAAAATTGTGAACATTAATGATCAATTCTTTAGGAGGGCACTTTTGGAGAGGATTAAGGCAGCATAAAATAAGAAAAGTAAAATATAGGAAACTTTGATTCACAAAATGAATATATGAGCTTTAGCAAAAACAAAGAATAACTTCATGAAACATAATCGTATTATCTCCACTGTGTATGGTGCAAATTCTGTGGTTAAGGAAAACATTATTTTACAGGTAAAAGAAATTATTAATTCAATCTGCATCACTGTTATGAAATTCAAGATGTATCAATATTGAAATAAATTTTCATTACCCATATTTCTTGCATAAAATGAAAGAACATAGATTATTTTCTCCCAAAATAAATTGTGAACTGTGAGTTTTACAATCATATATATATATATATATATATATGTATATAACTCAAAATAACATTGTTGCCAATATCCACTAGCATTAAATCCTTCAAAAACGTCAAATATAATGATACAATGTTTTCACGAATCTGGTACTTTTTAATGTTTGTTTTACTTTTTATTTACAAGCAATTTCAAACACAGAGAACCTGCAAGAATAATAATAGTACAAAATATCTTGTAATAACCTATGATGGAATATAATCTGCAAAAAAAAAAAGCTGAATCATTATGCTGTATGCCTGATACTAATGCAATATTGTAAATCAACTATACTCCATTTTTTTAATGAAAAATGAGAGGCAAAAAAAAAAAATAATACAAAATATCAGCATAAACTTTACCAATTTCACCAACTGTTAATATTTTCTCTATTTGCTTTATCATTTGCTTTTTTTCTCTCTCCTCCCACCCTCCATATATAGTATTATTTTTTTCAGAACTTTTTTTTTTTTTTGTGGGACGCGGGCCTCTCACTGTTGTGGCCTCTCCCGTTGTGAAGCACAGACTCCAGATGTGCAGGCTTAGCGGCCATGGCTCATGGGCCCAGCCACTCCATGGCATGTGGGATCTTCCCGGACCAGGGCACGAACCCGTGTCCCCTGCATCGGCAGGTGGACTCTCAACCACTGTGCCACCAGGGAAGCCCTTTCCAGAACTTTTTGAGAGTAATTTGTGTACATCATGGACCTTTCCACCTAAATACTTCAGTGTGTATATCTTAAGAATAAGGAGATTGGTTCAAGATGGCGGAGTAGAGGGACATGCTCTCACTCCCTCTTGAGAGAGCACTGGAATCACAACTAACTGCTGAACAATCATAGACAGGAAGACACTGGAACTCACCAAAAATGATACCCACATCAAAAGACAAAGGAGAAGTCGCAATGAGATGGTAGGAGGGGTGCAATCACAATAAAATCAAATCCCATAACCACTGGGTGGGTGACTCAAACTGAAGAACAATTATACCACAGAAGTCCACTCACTGGAGTGAAGGTCCTGATCCCCACATCAGGCTTCCCAACCTGGGGGTCCAGCAACAGGAGGAGGAATTCCCAGAGAATCAGACTTTGAAGGCTTGCAAGATTTGATTGCAGGAATTTGACAGGACTGGGGGAAACAGAGACTCCAATCTTGGAGGGCACACACAAAGTAGTGTGCACATCAGGACCCTGGGGAAGGAGCAGTGACCCCATAGGAGACTGAACCAGACCTACCTGCTAGTGCTGGAGGGTCTCCTACAGAGGCGGGGGGTGGCTGTGGCTCACCACTGGGACAAGGACACTGGCAGCAGAAGTTCTGGGAAGTACTCCTTGGTGTGAGCCCTCCCAAGGTCCACCATTAGCCCCACCAAAGAGCCTGCAGGCTCCAGTGTTGGGTCGCCCAGGACAAACAACCAACAGGGAGGGAACTCAGCCCCAGCCATCAGCAGACAAGGAGATTAAATTTTACTGAGCTCTGCCCACCAGAGCAACACCCAGCTCTACCCACCACCAGTCCCTCCCATCAGGAAGCTTGCACACGCATCTTGGATAGCCACCAGAGGGCAGAGAGCAGAAGCAAGAACTACAATCCTGCAGACTGTGGAACGAAAACCATTTTATATTCCAGGCATTGTGCAAGGCATTTTATATATAATACCAAATTTAATCTTGTTAACCTTTGAGGTGTTAAATGTTCACTGTATACATGAGGATACCAAAACAGAAAGTTAAAAAATTCACCAAACATCATCCTTTTGGTAAGTGGCTAGCATTCTAATTTAGGTCTCTGATTATAAAACTCTCTTTTCAATAAACAATGCTGCTTACACTTTGTCAACATGGAAATATGGGTATTGTTTGATCTCTATTCTTTAAGATAAATTGCAACTTCATGAGGAAGAATTGTTGGTTCTATCTGTCAAATGAGGAAACTAATGTTTAGAGCGCTCTAAATCTTTCCCAAGTTTATATATCAGTAAATGGTCAAACTGGAATTTTAATGCAGGTCTAGAAGTTAGATTAATAGTGTAAATGAAGCATTTTGACCCATATCTTAAATACATTTTTAAACTGCATAATCAACCTCATATTTCAATAAAAAATAAACCCATTACATCTGTAAATGAGTTCCTCTGAGATCATTATGGTTTTCATTAAAAGTCCCAAGATTCTGATCTTGTTACAAATAACATTTCCGATATCCCTGAGAAGAAATTGCTATAGTGCAATCTGAAAGGGAAGGAAAAGATAAAATGTAGTTAATGAGGTGATTTGAAAACAATTTCCTTTAAATGACATTAGCAATGTTTTGTCATTTTTGTATTTTCATAGTAACGTCCCACAAAAATAAATATATATCGCCTTTCTACAGTTATATCTGGGGAAATCCTACCTATAGGCTATCCATTAGATGAAGTAGAGATGCTTTGTCAGATAGCTTTCTTTAATCCTCACCATGGGTATCCAACTAAAGAAACCCCATTAAAGCCCACTCCCCAAAGAAAATCAGCAGAAAATTTATTTCACACTCTAGCTTCATAATGACTGCATTGTACAGTGTTGAATGTTGTAAAATATTAATGAAACTGAAGAAGTTATGATTGCCTACTTTTATCTCCCAAATTTCTTTCATCTGGGAAATTTCAGGATCACTTTACTAAATAAAAAAATTGCTATTAGCATTTTTGTGTTAAATAATTCGTAAACTGCTTTTCCTTGGCACATGCATAGGTGTTTTTGCATGACTAACTACTCTCTAAGTATGTCCATACTCCACTACCAAATGTTTTTTATTTCTTCTCCTCATTCAGACTCATCAGTATTTATCCTTATTTTAAGGCATGGGGTGATTATGTCAAGCTATGTAAACATTTGGCCACAATACTTAACCAAACTATTTAAGGACAGCTTTCACAGTTATTCAAATGCCCAGTCAGCTCTGAAATAAAACCTTACTTTGTTTCTTTCTCTTCTGTACATCCATTCACTTACCTAGACTATCTTTTTAATAGTGTAATGTACTCCAACGCTGATCTCCTTCAACATAAGTATCCTGATAGATTTAAAGGTATAGAAAATAAGAACTTCCCTGGTGGTCCAGTGGTTAAGACTCTGCCCTTCCACTGCAGGGGGCATAGGTTCAATCCCTGGTTGGGGAACTAAGATCCCACGTGCCACAGTGGTGGTGCAGCCAATAAATAAATAAATGTGTAGAAAATAGAAATCTTTGGAGAATTATCTTTTTATTCTCTTTGTATTTCAGATAACACTGTGGCTCAATTTAGTAAAATAGAAAATTATAAAAACTTATCAGTATAATTACTTATTTTATTGTAATCAGAAAAGAGCCTGCCTACATTTACATATTACCAAACACTAGTATGAAAAATCAGATTCAACCAATAAAAGAAGCAGAGAGGAACAAATATAGAAATTAGCATCAGAGAATGCAGCCTCAAGTCTCGGTTCTATCATTTATTTGCTATCTTAGGAAAGATATTTCACCTCTATGAACATTATTGTCTTCATCAGTCAAATGGGAAGAAAAATCTACCTTACATAATTGTTGTGAAAAGTGATGCTAGACTATGCACAATACCTGGTATATAATAGTTACCATTTATTAACTTATTTTTATAACACCAACAAGTTAAAATTTGAGAGGGATAAATAGAAAGTCCTATATTCACATTCATGAATAAAGAATGGGGATTGTAAAGATTAATAAAATTCCTTGACCCCAATGAGTCATGATTCCTAACAGACAAGAACACCATTCTTCCTGATGTTCAGGTTAAAAACCTTAAAGTAATCCTTGATCCTTCTCTTTCTCTCACACCCAAATACAATGCATCAGAAAACTTTGTCAGTTCTACCTTCAAATATCCAGACTATTCATAGCTCACCACATCTAACACTTTCACTATCATCTCTTTTATGAACTATTGTTAGGAGCCTACTAATCGGTCTCTTTATTTCTATCCTTGTCTACCTCCAGTCTTTTCACAAAATAGCAGCCAGCATGATCATTAAGAAATATGGGTCTCTATTTAAATTCCATTTTATCAATCTTTTCCAGATTATCCTATATGAAAAGAATTACTCTATAACACTCACTTCTCTTAATTTCCTTTTAATTTTTTTCAAAGCACATACCAAACTTAACAAATATTAACTTATTAGGATTTTTGTTTACTCTTCTAGAATACAAGCTCTGTGAGAGCAAGAACTTTGTTGGCTTTGTTCACCGCTATACTTCAACACATATAATGGTTCCTGAAAGATAATAGGGTTTTTTCATCCCTTCATATTTCATTATGAAAATTTCAAATATATAGTAAAGTTGAAATAATTTAACAATGAGAACCCGTATACACCAATACCAAGATTCTACCACTAACATTTTACTGCACTTTAAAACTTGATTTTGGCAGTTAATTTTGGGGGTCTCAAAAAACATTTCTTAAATATCATAAATGAGGGAAAATATTATTATGCTCATTTTACAAATAAGGAAACTGAGGTTCAAATAAGAAAACTAGCTACTTGCTAGTTTAGTGCCATACGAAGCTCTTTATATTAACAACGTTTCCTTACCTTGAATATGCATTGTAGTTACTTGGGAAGCTTTAAAAACACTCATGTTCAGATTCTCCTCTCAGAGATTCTGATATGATTAGTCTGGGAGACTACCTGTGGGTCAGGATTTTTAAACCTTCTTAGATGATTCTGTTAGGTAGTTAGTCAGACATTAGCAGCAAGGAAGTGACAGTGGCCTAAAGACAAGAGAGGAATAATCAAATCATACCACAACCATCTGGGGACCCTCCCCTGACCCCACCCAGAATGGATGAAACTATGGTCGAGTGGTGGGCAACTTACCCTGATAAAGAGGGAACACAGTTACACAAGGGAACTTCCCTGGGCCTCACATGCCCAGACTAGACGGGTGTATAACCTATAGTAAACCCAAACTCATTATACCATCACTATAATAAAATCTGCATGTGGTTTTGCTCCTCCTCACCCCCCCCCACGCCCCCGTGGGCTTTTCTTAGTGAATCATGGGTAAGGGGATGTGCAATAATGAATTTGTTACATAATTAGGGACTGTCAATCAAATAATAATCCCCTGTCACTCACCCATAATCGCACCCCACCTACTTGCAGAACACTCCTTATAAACACCCTTAAGCTTATACAGGAGGGCTGGTTTCACTTCACAGCAACAGACTGCTCTCCCTCTGAGAGTGTAACTATGCTTTAATAAACTGTGCTTTGTGCTTAAGCCTGAAGTGGTAGTCTGCAATTCTTTGCTTGCTATCACAAGGACCGAGATTGCCGGTCCGGGTCTTCCATTGACCTCCTAGGTTGAAGCTATTATTTTTTAATAAATTTATTTATTTTATGTATTTATTTTTGGCTGCATTGGGTCTTCGTTGCTGCACGTGGGCTTCCTCTAGTTGCGGCGAGCGGGTGCTACTCTTCCTTGCAGTGCACAGGCTTCTCATTGCAGTAGCTTCTCTTGTTGCAGAGCACAGGCTCTAGCCGTGCTGGCATCGGTAGTTGCAGCACGTGGGCTCAGTAGTTGTGGCTTGCAGGCTCTAGAGTGCAGCCTCAGTAGTTGTGGTGCACGGGCTTAGTTGCTCCACGCCATGTGGGATCTTCTGGGACCAGGGCTCGAACTCGTGTCCCCTGCATTGGCAGGCAGATTCTTAAGCACTGTGCCACCAGGGAAGTCCCAGTTGAAGCTATTTGACACAATGCACACTGCAGTAACAATTCCAGTGTGCCCTCAAAGTTGGGAACCCTTGCATATTTATTTTTTAAAGGTAATTAAATGAATACTGAATATTTTTCAATTAACAGTTTTATTGAGATCTAAGTCACATACCATATAATTCACCCATTTTAAGTGTACAATTTAAAACTTTTAGTATACTCACAGGATCGTGCAAACATCACCACAATTTTAGAACATTTTAATTACCCCCAAAAAAGAAACTCAGTACCTATTTTCAGTCACTCCTTGTCTTAGTCTGTTCAGGCTAATAACAAAACACCAGTATTGGGTGGCTTATATGCAACAGAAATTTATTTCTCACAGTTCCAGAAGCTGGAAGTCTGAAATCAGGGTGCCAGGATGGTCGGGTTCTGGTGAAGGTCCTCTTCCAGGTTGCAGACTGCTGACTTCTCATTTTGTTCTTACATAGCAGGGGGGTGAGGGGGCTCTCTCAGGCTGCTTTTATAAGGGCAATCAATCTCATTCATGAGAGCAGAGCCCACATGAGCTCATCGTCTTTCAATGGTCTCACTTCCTAATACCATCACATTGGGCATTATAATTTCAAATTCTAAATTTTGGGAAGACACAGACATTCAGACCTTAACATTCCTTATTTCCTCCAAAACCATGCACCTCCTAACCCCTGGTAACCACTAGTTAGATTTCTGCTTCTATAGATTTGTTTATCCTATATATTTCATGTCAGTGGAATCATGCAATATGCGGTTTTTTGTAACTGGCTCCTTTCACTTAGTATGTTTTCAAGGTTCATCCATATTATAGCATATATCAATACTTCATTCCTTTTTATGACTGAATAATATTCTCTTGTATGAATATACCATCTCCCACATTTTGTTTATTCATTCATTAATCAGTAGATGGACATATATGTTGTTTCTAGTTTTTTACTATTATGAATAATACTGCTATGAACATTCATATATAAGTTTTCATGTGAATATATGTTTTTAATTCTCTTAGACATATACCTAGGAGTACAATTACTAGGTCATAACCCTTTATTTGACTTCTGAGGAAAGTCTTTTCTAAAGCAGCTGTACCATTTTACATTCTCACCCAGTATGAAAGGTCCAATTTCTCCACATTCTCACCAAAACTTATTATTTTTTTACTATAACTAACCCAGTTTATTTGAAGTGGTATCATAATAAGAGGTGTTTGTTAAATATTTGTTAGATGAATGAATCAAGACAGACCAGAAGTGCTGGGCTGTTGACTTAAAGGTTGATTTTACCTTTGAGTAAAGATCAGAACAGGTAGCTTTTCAGTTTCCAATTATCTCTTGCTCCCCTGACCAATGACATCTTCCATATTTCTTTCTTGCCTATTCCGTACTTGAGTTCCAGCCAGGTAGCTTCTCCACACACCACTTGGAAAACTGATGCAAGTCTTCACATGCATTCCTTTAGCACTTACTCCTCTACTCACAGAAACCTAAACTTAACATCCTAGTTTTAGTATCTCAGGTTATATCAAGGAACAAAGAAGTTAAATGTGTATGTGGAAGGACATGAGGCTCATGCCTTTATCTGAGCAAACAATAATAGGACTTGGATACCAGGCTAGCTAATGCAATACAAACTCTAATCACATAAAAACAGTGGTCAACTGTGAACAAAACACTTCTCTGCAAAGTCCTTTATAAAGGACACTGAAGAATGAGAGTGCCAGGTGGAATGCTTTCACACTGAACATGCTCATCAAACTCTATACACTGTGTTGAACTTTGAAAAAGTTTTATCTCCCCATTAAATGAAGCACTGGAATCTCATCAGGTCAGAAAGTCCACATTGCTGCCCCTGATAACACATAATCACAAAGTCTTCCTTATTATAAAAGTATAAACTATAGTTTAACCTCTAAAGGTGATGGAAACAAAGTACACGCACATTACAGTTTTTCTATCACAATTTTGGGTGTCTTCTGAAAAAGTCACATGCATATAAAAGTCTTGCCCACCTGTAGGGGATGGCAAAAGAAGAACATTTAGAGGAATGATTTCTGTGGTCTGTTCAGTGAGAGAAAGATAAGTAAAATTAGCAATCCCACAGCCAGGTACTGATAAGGCCCAGAATCACAAACTCCACTAGGATTAACTTCATAAGAAAGTGCATGAAATAGCCTACTTATTTGTTCTTTATTTTCTACTTGGAGTAGCTTCCTCTAATAATGAATTATTTTGAGAGTTGTGTTATTTCAGCACCGGAAACTTTTCTTTAGCAGTGTGTGCGTGTGTGTGCACGCACATGCCTGCTCATGTATTTTGCAGAGTAACTGCCATGAAATGCTGATGTAGTCATTCATTTTTTTATCATGTAAAACAGAACAATTTGGTCAGTATCTTTTCTTTTGTATAGCCACAGATTTTGAAATTTAACATGCAGATATAATTGTGTTTACATTCTCAAAATATCCGGGTATAAATTTTTTGTAAACTTATACAACTATAAGTCTATTAAGGAAAAAATAAGAGAAAAAATTCAATGTATTTTAGTGACTTGAAAAAAAACAGAATTCACATGTTCGTGTTTGTGGAGATGTATTCTAGCAAGATATTTTGTAATGTGTCCTCAAGTAGTCTTCCATTCAGTTAACTACAGGATACCATAGGGTTATTATTAGCCTTTCCATATTTGATTTGATTAGTTAAAAATCTGGATATGTTTCATTAAGCCAGTTGACTCAGTGGTTTAAAATGGATGAGGTATTCTGCCAGAATCTGGTATATTAAATGATTTCGTATGTGGAAGGATCTAGGAGATTTAAATAATAAAATTAACACTGGCTCACTAAAAGCCAACTAAATAAATAGAACTCAAAATTTTCATTTGTCCATCTTCTACTTGATTCTAGAAATAAAATCACGCAAATTACAAGAAAATATGTGCATGCCAAGTCTTTTTTTAAATTTTTTATTGGAGTATAGTTAATTTACAATGTTGTGTTAGGTTCTGCTGTACAGTAAAGTGAATCATTTATACATATACATATGTCCACTCTTTTTTAGATTCTTTTCCCATATAGGTCATTACAGAGTATTGAGAAGAGTTCCCTGTGCTATACAGTAGGCCCTTATTAGTTATCTATTTTATATATAGTAATAAGTATATGTCTTTATTCAGATGCAATTTCAGGGTATATCCTGGAGTCTTAAAAGACTGTCATCTATCTTGTATTGTCACAATACCATATGGTTATTGTTCATGTTTAAAATGATAAGGGAAGCCCTGAATAAAAAAAATGTTAAATTATATTACCTATATTATTTTATTAACACGGGGAAGGGAGGCAAAGGTATTTTAGAAGAATATTTTAAAGTACAGCTTCATTACTGAAACTTTTTCAAAGGAATTTTCAAATTGTTTATAACTTACATACCCAGGTTTCCCAAGTGTTATTCACTCTAAGTTCTTGGGGGAGAAATAACATATTGCTGGTATTGGCTTTTCATGCATTGAGAACAGTATGCTCTTTTATCTGTCCAGATAGTTTTACATGACTACAAGGCAGCAACTGATCCCCAGAATTTTTGTACTACCACAGGATTCATCTTAAACAGATATTCACTTTAAAAAAACTTACAATCTGACTAGGTCAACACATCACAAAATAATATTTAAAATGTTTTAAAGAATAAAAGTTGATAGAGTGCAAAACTACATTAGTGCAGTCAACTTATACATGTGTGGCTCTATTATATTGTGCATCATCCATTTTTAATGCCATATTTGCTACCCTCAGTCACTACTAAAATTACTGCTCCTATTATTACTAGCATTTACTGAGTGCTTAAAATTTTCCTGACGAAGAGCTTAGAACTTTATAAATAATATTTCATTTAATATTTATAATAATGTTATGAGGTGAGTATTATCACCATTTTAAAGACATGTAGACTGATGCTTCGAGAGGTTAAATGACTTGTCTACGAACCGTGAGTTTGAAAGTCATAGAGCTAAGATTTGAACTGAGATACTATGACTCCAGAGCTTCTGTGTCTATCAGTATCTTATGTTGTCTCCCTTAATTGTTGTTACCTCTCCAAGAAAGCTAGATTGTATAAATTTTAAACTAAAAAGTGTCAGAAAAGCTAATACGTCCAATCCTTTCCCTGGAAGGAAACACATTCAAAAACCAACTAACACTACTTCTGAATTACATGCTGCTTTGGATTACTCATGTTCAGGCTACCCTTCATTAGAATGAATAATTGAGTGTTAACTCTACACTAGTGCAAAGGAATGTGCCATGAAGGAAAAGAAAGGAAGTTGTGAGTTATATGTTGAATTGGTTTGTTTTTGGAAAATAGTGGATAATCCTCTATGGCATCCGAGTATATTCTGAGCATATAAAAAATTATAGTCTATGACATGCTATGGTTTCCCTTGCTGGCCTAAAACTTATTATCTGTATTCTACTCTTTGGTTTTGTAAAGTTGTTATTTGCCCTTCACACACACACACACACACACACACACACACACACACACACACACAGAGTCTACATATGTTTTATAACGGAAAATAAACCTAAATTTGTATTTTCCATATAAGAATTGCAAGTGGAGGAAAAGAAAAACATTTTTGCCATTTCATATAATTTTTTAACTACAATAGCTGTACAAATAGCCATATAATTCAGCAATTCTAAGACAAAAAGAATGTCAGAATTTTTATAAATTCTTCCTAACTTTGTCTCTTAAGCTTGGAAATATATTACTTACCATTTCGCATATACTAATTACTCATACATGCAATCTGAGGGAAAAATTGGTTACAAATTAATTTCCTCAGCCCTTAATGATTAAAAAAAACATGTATTATATTACAAACAATTTTAATTAAATCTAGATAATGGAAAAATAAGGAATGTGTGCTTTTTAACTAAAAAATCACCAGCTGGAGAACACCAAAATAGCAAAACAATCAGGGAAACACTGAAATATAAATTATACAGTTAAATAAAGTGAATTTGTTAAAAGTTATTGGTTTCAGAATACTATGATAGACTGAAAAATTGAAGCACAATATTTATTATATGTACTCTTTAAGTGCAATTTTTGGAGTCTTTGAGAAGTAAATTCAGTAAAAAGATAACATAAAGCAAATACAATGTGTAAAATGTAAACATTATATTTATTCAAGAGTTAGCTATTCCTTGTACATGTTCTCAGATTCCCTTCTGATTTCTACTGACATTTGAAAATCATGTTTCCTTATAGTGACTTAAAACAATTAGCTCCAAAACTATATCTTTAAATAGGTTCCACATCAGAAACACATTGGTTATCAAGTCATTCATATTTATATCAACACAAGATATTGTGGATATTACCATATGCTATCCTTATTACAGTATTTACAATAAATTTAGATCAGCATAATGAATAACAATCTGATTATAATTAACACATGAAGCTCACAGAATCCTTTAAATTGGAGAAAAAGGCAATTAAACCCCAGAAAAATTTATAGGTGAGATACTGGATGTAAATTTCAGAAAACTTCCTTTATTTTTCCCTTGATTTACTACTTTCCAAATTTAAATGATTTGCACAATTACTATTTTGTTACCTTGGTAAAACTTCAAAGCCCTATCCTGAGCTTAAAATGCCTGCTTTCTTCACAATACTCTAATCATAATTTGAGATCTGTAGATAAACCATAAATTAAATTCATCCATTAGGTCTGTTTCAATCACGGCAGTAAGAACTTAGATATACTCTTGGTATATGCTTTTAGGCTCATGACCAAATTGTTTTCAGTGCCTTTGTTGAAGCCAACCAAAATAAACTCTGAAGTAATGAAATTGCAGACTATGTCAATTTAAAATGTCATTACAGACTTCCACTTGTGGTAAAAGCACAGGTACAATAGGTAACTATAGAGAAAAAATAAAATTTGACCACTATCTCAAGCCATACTTGATAGATAATATATCTAAATGTGAAAGACAAAGCAATACAATTTTTCAAAGATAATGAAGGAGACTATCTTCACAGCATCAGGAAAAGTGAATATGTCTTAAACAGGACACAAAAAGCACAAAGAAAAAAATCATAATTTCAGCTACGTTGAAATTAGAAGACACTACTTAAGAGTGGGAAAAGACAAACCACAAACTGAGAGAAGTGATTTTCAACACATATCTCTAGAATAGGGTATTTGTTGAGTTTTTAACATTTATCTTTATTAATTTTATCCTTTTCATACAAACAAGGGGTTCTATTGATTTTATGCTTTACTCCACTTGCCCTAGTTTTTTGTGATGAATGCCAGAATTAAAAATATACTATATATGCAACACTTTAGACACTCCATAGTTGAGTGGATGGAGAAAATGAATTTTCTCTGCTTAGATAAAGGAGAAAGGGTTAGCTGCCTCTCACTCCCCTCCTGAAAGAAGATAGAAAAAAAACTTTGTTTCTTGGAGAGATTGAATGGAAATAATTCTGGGTTCTCATGATAAATTTTGAAATGTAAATGTATTTCTTCCAGAGCCAGATAAGTCTCAGAGTCTACATCTTTTATGACCTTGACATGCTACTGCCTTCTTGTAAATCCTCTCCCCCTTGAAATGTAAACACATACCTCCAGAGTTAGATAAATCTCTTTGTAGTTTTCTCACTATTTTTAAAATACATCCTGCAGCTTGTATTCAGAATATATAAAATACTCTTACAAATCAATTAAGGAAAAAACAGCCAAGTAGAAAAGTAAGCATGAAACTTGATAGGTATAATCTATGATGTGGCAATTCCACATTTTAGGTTTACACCTCAGAAAAATGTAGATTACTATGCATCAGGAGACAAGTGCCAAGTAGTGTGGTCAAGATGGCAGATGTGGAGGACACTGAATTCATTGCCTCCCATGGGCACATCAAAATTACAACGACTTAGAAAGCAAATATCTATGAGAACAAAGTGAACACTAGCAGAAAATATTTTTCACAATTAGGGATATAAAGAAGAAAACACAGTGAGACAGGTTGGAGGGGTAAAGAGGCAGTATAGTCAAACCCACATTCCCTCATCATCAACTCACAAATGAGAAGAATAGCATAATCACAGAGGTCCTCCCCAAGGAGCAAGGAGTCTGAGCTCCACATTGGGTTTCCCTGCTCAGGGATCCTGCACCAGGAAGATGAGCCCTCAGAATGTCTGACTTTGTAAACCAGCAAGGCTGAAGTTTGGAAGAGTTGGAAGACTATAGAAAAGAGACTCTACTCTTACAGGGTGTGTGCAAAATCTCAGATGCTCTGAGCCCTAGAACAGAGGCAATACTTTGAAAAAAATCCTGGGTCATATCCACTTGCTGATCTTGGAAAGCCTTGCTGAGAGGCAGGAAGCAGTTGGGACTTGCTGGGAGGATGGAGACACTGGCAGTAGCCACTTTTAGGATCTCATTCTACTGTGATGACACCAGTGGTGGAAAGTGCCATTTTGGAATCCTCCCTCTAGCCTATAATTGCTGGAGACGTATCCAATCACCAGTGGGCAAGCAACAGCCTTGCACCCCTGGCTGTGCAACTAGCCACACAGGGACGAGGCACAACCCAACAGCAGGCTGGCAATAGCCATCCACCCCCAAGCCACACAGCTGGACCTACTGGGACCCAGAGCTGCCCAATAGCTGGCCAGGTAGCAACCACATGGGAAGACTGGCCTATCCAGCAGCAGCCCACAGCAGTAAGCTGGCCACACGGGGAGCCTGTCTTTTGTACAAGTGGGTTTGTGGCAACTATGTGCCACTATGCCATGCAGTCAGCTATGCAAGGAGCCTGCCCTACCCTCCAGCTGGTCTGCAGCCAACACACAAGCCAACAGGTCCAGAGGCCAACCATCCCTACCAGCATACCCACAGTAGTCAGCCCTGCCACAAGAGAAGGGTGCACACAGTCCACATAAGGGACATCCCTAGAGCATATTGCTCTGGCAACCAGAGGTGAGTGTGGTGCTGGGCCCCGTAAGATGTCTCTTACATAAGGCCACTTCTCTAAGAGTGGGAAATGTAACCAGTGTATTATCTAGGTATCTAACACATAGAAATAAACCTAGAGATATGGGCAAAATGAGGAGACATAGAATATGTTCCAAATGAAAGAACAAGACAAAACCTTACAAAAAGAACTAAATGAAATGGAGAGAATCAATCTATTCAATAAAAGATTTGAGGAAATGATCATAAACAAGTTCTAAACAAGTTCACCAAACTTGGGAGAAGAATGAATGTACACAGTGAGAATTTCAACAAAGAGTTAGAAAATATAAAAAAGAAACAAGCAGAGCTAAAGAATACAATAACTGGAATAAAAAATACAATAGAAGGAATTGAAAGTAATTTAGAGGTACAGAGGAAAGGAAAGAGTAATCTGGAAGATGGAGTAGTGGAAATACCCAAGTAGAACAGAAAGAAGATAAAAGAATTCTTAAAAATGAAGATAGTTTAAAATACCTCTGGGGCAACATCAAGTATATTAACATTTGCATTATAGGGGTCCCAGAGGAGAAGAGAGAGAGATAAAGGAGCAGATGATTTATTTGAAGAAATAATAGCTGAAAACTAACTTAATTTGGGGAAGGAAACAGATATCCACTTCCAGGGTGCACAGGAGTCCCACACAAGGTGAAACCAAAAAGTTCCACACCAAGACATATTATAATTAAAATGGCAAAAATGAAAGATAAAGAGAGAATCTTAAAAGCAATAAGAGAAAAGCAACTAGTTACATACAAGTGAACTCCCATAAGACTTACAGCTGACTTTTCAGCAGAAATATTGCAAGCCAGAAGGGAGTGACACACTATATTCAAATGGTGAAAGGAACAAAGCTTACAACCAAGAATACTCTACCCGTCATGACTGTCATTCAGATTTGAAGGAGAAATAGAGTTTCAAAGACAAACAAAAGTCAGAGTTCAGCATCTCTAAACGAGCTTTACAAAAAATGTTGAAGAATTTCTCTAAGCAGAAAAGCAAAGGCCACAGTAATAAATATGAAAATTATGAAAGGAAAATTTTCATTGGTAAAGGCAAACATACAGTAATGGTAATAAGGTAATAGAAAGATTAAAAGACAAAAGTAGTAAAATAATTTGTAGCCACAATAAGCAGTTAAGGGATACACAAAACAAAAAGATGTAGAATATGACCTCAAAAATATTAAACATGGGAGGGAGGAGCAAAAATATAGGGTGGATAGAAAGTGTTTGAACTTAAGAGATCATCAACTTGAAATAATCACATAAATATATATATATATATATATGCACGTATATAGGTTGTTATATATGAACCTCATGGTAACCACCAACTAAAAACCTATAATAAATGCACACAAAACAGACAAGAATCCAAACACAATACTTAAAATAGTCATCAAATCACAACTGAACAGAGCAAAAGAAGAAAGGAACCAAAAAACTACAAAAATGACCAGAAAATAATGAACCAAATGGTAATAAGTACATACCTATCAATAATTACTTAAATGTAAATGGACTAAATGCTCCAATAAGAAGACATAGAATGACTGAAAGGATTAAAAACAAACAAACAAACAAACAAGATCCATATATATGACCATATTACACAAGGCAACCTGCAGATCCTATGCTATCCCTATCAAAATACCAATGGTGTTTTTCACAGGACTAGAAAAAGTAATTCTAAAATTTGTAAGGAATCACATAAACCCCAAATAGCCACAGAAATCTTGAGAAAGTAGGACAAAGCTGAAGGTATCATGCTCCCTGTTTTAAACTATACTACAAAGATACAGTAATCAAAACAACATGTACTGGGGCAAAAACAGGCACATAGGTCAGTAGAACAGAATAGAGACCCCATAAATAAACCCACACTTACATGGTCAATTAATCTACAACAAAGGAGGCATGAATATACAATGGAAAATGTTTCTTTGACAAATTAAGTTGGGAAAACTGGACAGCTACATGCAAAATAATGAAACTGGACTGATTTTTCACACCATATACGAAAATAAACTCAAAATGGATTAAAAGCTTAAATTGTAGACCTGAAACCTTACAATTCCTAGAAGAAAACAAGCATTATCCTCTTTGACACTGGTTCTTAGCAATAGTATTTTTAGATCTACTTCCACAGGTAAGGGAAACAAAGACAAAAATAAACAAATAGAACTACATCAAACTTAAAAGCTTCTGCACAGGGAAAGAAACTCTCAACAGAACAAAAAAGAAGCCTATTGAATGGGACAAAATATTTTCTAACATTATATATAAGTGGATAATATTCAAGGTATACAAAGAACTCATTCAACTTAACATAATTTTTTTAAATGGGCAGAGAACCTGAATACACATTTTTTCCATATGGATGACCAACAGACACATGAAAAGATGTTGATCATCACTAATCATCAGGGAAATGTAAATCAAAACCATAATGTGATACCATCTCAGAGCTGTCAGAATGATTATCATCCAAAAGACAACAAATATCATGTGCTGGCTAGGATTTGGAGAGAAGGGAACCCTCATGCACTGTTGGTGGAATTGCAAGTTGGTGTAGCCATTGTGGAAAATTCTATGGAGTTCCTCAAAAAATTAAAAACAAAACTGCCATAAGATCCAGCAATTTCCTTCCTGGTTATTTACCAGAAGAAAACAGAAACATTTATTTGGCAGCCTTGTTTACAAAAGCCAAGATATGGAAACAACCTAAGTGTCCATCCAAAGATAAATGGATAAACAAGAAGTGATGTGTGTGTATAATATATATATATATATATATATATATATATATATACACACACACACATATATACACACACACACAAAATGGAATATTACTGAGCCATAAAAAAATATCTTGCCATTTGTGACAATGTGGATGGATCTATAGGGTACTATGCTAAGTGAAATAAATCAGAGAAAGACAAGTACCATATTATCTCACTTATATGTGAACTCTAAAAAACAGAACAAAGCAAAACAAAATGAAAATATACTCTTAGATACAGAGAACAAATAGGTGTTTGCCAGAGGGGAGGGGTTTGGTGGTGGAAAATAGGTGAAGGGAATTAAAAGGTTTAGGCCTCTAGTTATAAAATAAATAATCCAGGGGGGTGTAACATACAGCATAAGAAATATGGTTAATAGTATTGTAATAACTTTGTATAGTGACATGGTTACTAGACTTATTGTGGTGATCACTTCATAATGTATGCAAATGTCAAATCGATATTTAGTACACCTGAAACTAACATAATATTATATGTCAACTATATTTCAATGAAAAATAGACAAGTGCCAGAATGTTTATGGCAGCCCTATTCTTAATAGTCTCAAAATAGAAACAATCCAAAGATCTATCAACAGTAGAATGGATAAAATGATCATGGTCTATGAACTAGAGCTACATATAATGAATAGATCCCATGAACATAATTTTGAGAAAAAGAAGCCAGACATAAAATAAAATGAATATTATATCTTTATATAAAGTTCTAAGAAGAAAAGGGAAAACTAAACCACAATGTAAAGAATGCATATTAGGAGTAAGAAGAAAATCAAGAAAGTGAGAAACATAAAAGTCAGTTTGTTAAATTAATGACTGTCTTGCAGCGTGTTTTGATATAGGTAATATCACTGAGCACATAAATGGGGCAATTAAATCAAACTTGAGGAGATGGAGACATGTTAGTCTTTCCAGAAGAGGTGATACCTAACTTTTATTTTGAAGAACAAGTAGGAATTATTTAGCTGAAGAAGATGAAGTATACGAGGGGAAAGCACATGATTTAGAAAAATTCAAATAGTTCTGTATGAGTACAGCAATGTTACCTTGTAAGAGACTTGCAAGAGATAATATATGCCCTCCTAAAATACATTGCTATAACAACTCCTTTATCATATTTAAATTACTTGCTAAATTTGTTTTTTCTTAGATTATAAATTCCATGAAAAAACCCAGTGTCTCTTTCCTTCTACATCCCTCTTGTCTAATCCAGTTAAAATATAGAAGATATTCAGTAAATATTTGTTGAATGGAGGGATGGATGGATGGTTAGATAAAGCTTACAGGAAAGGATTTTCAAGGATATAATTTGTTAAAGTAAGGACTTTAATTTATTTTAAACTATGGAAATGTATGTTAATCAGGATTCTTTTTCATAGGAAAATATGAAAGTATTCTGGAGTGGCTCATGAAATAGAACTCACTAATAAATAACAAAGCATGTGGGGCGGACAGCAACAAGGATCTCTCTCTCTCTCTCTCTCTCTCTCTCTCTCTCTCTCTCTCTCTCTCTCTCTCTCTTTCTCCCTTTCTCTCTTTCCCTCCCTCCCTCCTTTCATTCTTACCTTCCTCGCTCCATCTCTCATAGCCACATTCTCTCATTTTTCCCTTCTCTATGATTCAGGGATTCCCCCTCAGACCAGTTTTGTTTATAAGGTTTGGGTGATCCTATAATTTATGATCCAAACCAGAACATTTTGGAGATTGAAAAGAAAGGAGTGCTGTTAATAATTACAGGGTGAAAACAAGCATGAACTGAAACTTCCCCAGCAAACGGTGAGTTATGATCACCCAACATATAGTGGAGGATTATGGCTAGGATCATTACCTTCTATCTTCTCCGCTTCATGATCAGAGAGACAATGGCCTCTCTTTCCCAACCCTACTGCAGAAATCTTGTGAAGGGAACTTGCCTTAGTTCTGGCCCTGTGATCAGGGCAGTGGGTTATTGTGAATAACACCTCACCTTGAAATACGTGATTTTGATGAGCTGGGCAGTTAGTGAGAACAATTCTGAAACACAAGGGATATATATTTTCAGAATAATAGTGGAGGATTTCCAGACTTAAACATTGAAGTAATCTTTAAAATAATAATTCACATATTTCAAGCATATTTGACATGATCAGATTTATACACTTACACACGTATGCACCTCCCACATTATTTATCTGTGATTTTAGGCAGGGCCATTTCACTGTTGACTAGTATTGAACTTGAAGAACACTAAATTCCTGAAATCTCTTCTATATTTCACTAATAAGCCATATCTCCCATACCGTATTTTAGTCTTGAGATTTTATATCCAAACACAAGACATTAAAGTTCATGCTGTCAGTCATTTCACCATGTTAGCCTATTAAAATCTTGTTGATACCTAATCTCAATTTCCTATTATGCAATAATAAAACTTTCTCTGACTACCATTTATGAATGTTATTATAAGTAAAAGTGATTTGAAAGCTGTAAAATGTTATGTAAATATAAGGTTAAATTATTAAGTATATTTATTTTGAAATAAATATAGTTTGGATAGTAACTTCACTAGTATGTTAAAAGCTTTGAGTTTTTTAGAAAAAAGCATAAAACACTACAAATTATATGGATAAATTATAATTTTACATTAAGAATGGATTCTCATATATTTTTTTAACATCTTTATTGGGGTATAATTGCTTTACAATGGTGTGTTAGTTTCGGCTTTATAACAAAGTGAATCAGTCATACATAAACATATGTTCCCATATGTCTTCCCTCTTGCGTCTCCCTCCCTCCCACCCTCCCTATCCCACCCCTCCAGGCTGTCACAAAGCACCGAGCTGATCTCCCTGTGCCATGCGGCTGCTTCCCACTAGCTATCCACCTTACTACGTTTGTTAGTGTGTATACGCCCATGACTCTCTCTCGCCCTGTCACAGCTCACCCTTCCCCCTCCCCATAACCTCAAGTCCGTTCTCTAGGAGGTCTGCATCTTTATTCCTGCTTTACCCCTAGGTTCTTCATGACATTTTTTTTCTTAAATTCCATATATATGTGTTAGCATACGGTATTTGTCTTTTTCTTTCTGACTTACTTCACTCTGTATGACAGACTCTAGATCTATCCACCTCATTACAAATAGCTCAATTTCGTTTCTTTTTATGGCTGAGTAATATTCCATTGTATATATGTGCCACATCTTCTTTATCCATTCATCCAATGATGGACACTTAGCTTGTTTCCATCTCCAGGCTATTGTAAATAGAGCTGCAATGAATATTTTGGTACATGACTCTTTTTGAATTATGGTTTTCTCAGGGTATATGCCCAGTAGTGGGATTGCTGGGTCATATGGTAGTTCTATTTGTAGTTTTTTAAGGAACCTCCATACTGTTCTCCATAGTGGCTGAACCAATTCACATTCCCATCAGCAGTGCAAGAGTGTTCCCTTTTCTCCACACCCTCTCCAGCATTTATTGTTTCTAGATTTTTTGATGATGGCCATTCTGACTGGTGTGAGATGATATCTCATTGTAGTTTTGATTTGCATTTCTCTAATGATTAATGATGTTGAGCATTCTTTCATGTGTTTGTTGGCAGTCTGTATATCTTCTTTGGAGAAATGTCTATTTAGGTCTTCTGCCCATTTTTGGATTGGGTTGTTTTCTTGTTATTGAGCTGCATGAGCTGCTTGTAAATTTTGGAGATTAATCCTTTGTCGGTTGCTTCATTTGCAAATATTTTCTCCCATTCTGAGGGTTGTCTTTTGGTCTTGTTTATGGTTTCCTTTGTTGTGCAAAAGCTTTGAAGTTTCATTAGGTCCCATTTGTTTATTTTTGTTTTTATTTCCATTACTCAAGGAGGTGGATCAGAAAGGATCTTGCTGTGATTTATGTCATAGAGTGTTCTGCCTATGTTTTCCTCTAAGAGTTTGATAGTTTCTAACCTTACATTTAGGTCTTTAATCCATTTTGAGCTTATTTTTGTGTATGGTGTTAGGGAGTGATCTAATCTCATACTTTTACATGTACCTGTCTAGTTTTCCCAGCACCACTTATTGAAGAGGCTGTCCTTTCTCCACTGTACATTCCTGCCACCTTTATCAAAGATAAGGTGTCCATATGTGCATGGGTTTATCTCTGGGCTTTCTATCCTGTTCCATTGATCTATCTTTCTGTTTTTGTGCCAGTACCATACCGTCTTGATAACTGTAGCTTTGTAGTATAGTCTGAAGTCAGGGAGCCTGATTCCTCCAGTTCCTTCTTTCGTTCTCAAGATTGCTTTGGCTATTCAGGGTCTTTTGTGTTTCCATACAAATTGCAAAATTTTTTGTTCTAGTTCTGTGAAAAATGCCAGTGGTAGTTTGATAGGGATTGCATTGAATCTATAGATTGCTTTGGGTAGTAGAGTCATTTTCACAATGTTGATTCTTCCAATCCAAGTACATGGTATATCTCTCCATCTATTTGTATCATCTTTAATTTCTTTCATCAGTGTCTTATAATTTTCTGCATACAGGTCTTTTGTCTCCTTAGGTAGGTTTATTCCTAGATATTTTATTCTTTTTGTTGCAATGGTAAATGGGAGTGTTTTCTTGATTTCACTTTCAGATTTTTCATCATTAGTATATAGGAATGCCAGAGATTTCTGTGCATTAATTTTGTATCCTGCCACTTTACCAAATTCATTGATTAGCTCTAGTAGTTTTCTGGTAACATCTTTAGGGTTCTCTATGTATAGGATCATGTCATCTGCAAACAGTGACAGCTTTACCTCTTCTTTTCCGATTTGGATTCCTTTTATTTCCTTCTCTTCTCTGATTGCTGTGGCTAAAACTTCCAAAACTATGTTGAATAAGAGTGGTGAGAGTGGGCACCCTTGTCTTGTTCCTGATCTTAGTGGAAATGCTTTCAGTTTTTCACCATTGAGGATGATGTTTGCTGTGGGCTTGTCATATATGGCCTTTATTATGTTGAGGAAAGTTCCCTCTATGCCTACTTTCTGCAGGGTTTTTATCATAAATGTGTGTTGAATTTTGTCAAAAGCTTTCTCTGCATCTATTGAGATGGTCATATGGTTTTTCTCCTTCAATTTGTTAATATGGTTTATCACATTGATAGATTTGCGTATATTGAAGAATCCTTGCATTCCTGGAATAAACCCCACTTGATCATGGTGTATGATCCTTTTAATGTGCTGTTGGATTCTGTTTGCTAGTATTTTGTTGAGGATTTTTGCATCTATGTTCATCAGTGATATTGGCCTGTAGTTTTCTTTCTTTGTGACATCCTTGTCTGGTTTCGGTATCAAGGTGATGGTGGCCTCGT
Source organism: Pseudorca crassidens (assembly GCF_039906515.1). Lineage (NCBI taxonomy): Eukaryota > Metazoa > Chordata > Mammalia > Artiodactyla > Delphinidae > Pseudorca > Pseudorca crassidens. Next base: position 54,783,078 of record NC_090317.1, on the reverse strand, counting down.
AGAAGGAGTTTGGGAGTGTTCCTCCCTCTGCTATATTTTGGAAGAGTTTGAGAAGGATAGGTGTTAGCTCTTCTCTAAATGTTTGATAGAATTCGCCTGTGAAGCCATCTGGTCCTGGGCTTTTCTTTGTTGGAAGATTTTTAATCACAGTTTCAATTTCAGTGCTTGTGATTGGTCTGTTCATATTTTCTATTTCTTCCTGATTCAGTCTTGGCAGGTTGTGCATTTCTAAGAATTTGTCCATTTCTTCCAGATTGTCCATTGCATTGGCATAGAGTTGCTTGTAGTAATCTCTCATGATCTCTTTTATTTCTGCAGTGTCAGTTGTTACCTCTCCTTTTTCATTTCTAATTCTATCGATTTGAGTCTTCTCCCTTTTTTCTTGATGAGTCTGGCTAGTGGTTTATCTATTTTGTTTATCTTCTCAAAGAACCAGCTTTTAGTTTTATTGATCTTTGCTATTGTTTCCTTCATTTCTTTTTCATTTATTTCTGATCTGATTTTTATGATTTCTTTCCTTCTGCTAGATTTGGGGTGTTTTTGTTCTTCTTTCTCTAATTGCTTGAGGTGCAAGGTTAGGTTGTTTATTCGAGATGTTTCCTGCTTCTTTTTTTTTTTTTTTAACATCTTTATTGGGGTATAATTACTTTACAATGGTGTGTTAGTTTCTGCTTTATAACAAAGTGAATCAGTTATACATATACATATGTTCCCATATCTCTTCCCTCTTGCGTCTCCCTCCCTCCCACCCTCCCTATCCCACCCCTCCAGGCTGTCACAAAGCACCGAGCCAATATCTCTGTGCCATGCGGCTGCTTCCCACTAGCTATCTACCTTACTACGTTTGTTAGTGTGTATATGTCCATGACTCTCTCTCGCTCCGTCACAGCTCACCCTTCCCCCTCCCCATAACCTCAAGTCCGTTCTCTAGGAGGTCTGCGTCTTTATTCCTGCCTTACCCCTAGGTTCTTCATGACATTTTTTTTTCTTAAATTCCATATATATGTGTTAGCATACTGTATTTGTCTTTTTCTTTCTGACTTACTTCACTGTGTATGACAGACTCTAGGTCTATCCACCTCATTACAAATAGCTCAATTTCGTTTCTTTTTATGGCTGAGTAATATTCCATTGTATATATGTGCCACATCTTCTTTATCCATTCATCCAATGATGGGCACTTAGGTTGTTTCCATCTCCGGGCTATTGTAAATAGAGCTGCGATGAACATTTTGGTACATGACTCTTTTTGAATTTCGGTTTTCTCAGGGTATATGCCCAGTAGTGGGATTGCTGGGTCATATGGTAGTTCTATTTGTAGTTTTTTAAGGAACCTCCATACTGTTCTCCATAGTGGCTGAACCAATTCACATTCCCACCAGCAGTGCAATAGGGTTCCCTTTTCTCCACACCCTCTCCAGCATTTATTGTTTCTAGATTTTTTGATGATGGCCATTCTGACTGGTGTGAGATGATATCTCATTGTAGTTTTGATTTGCATTTTTCTAATGATTAATGATGTTGAGCATTCTTTCATGTGTTTGTTGGCAGTCTGTATATCTTCTTTGGAGAAATGTCTATTTAGGTCTTCTGCCCATTTTTGGATTGGGTTGTTTGCTTTTTGGTGTTGAGCTGCATGAGCTGCTTGTAAATTTTGGAGATTAATCCTTTGTCGGTTGCTTCATTTGCAAATATTTTCTCCCATTCTGAGGGTTGTCTTTTGGTCTTGTTTATGTTTTCCTTTGCTGTGCAAAAGCTTTGAAGTTTCATTAGGTCCCATTTGTTTATTTTTGTTTTTATTTCCATTACTCTAGGAGGTGGGTCAGAAAGAATCTTGCTGTGATTTATGTCATAGAGTGTTCTGCCTATGTTTTCCTCTAATAGTTTGATAGTTTCTAACCTTACATTTAGGTCTTTAATCCATTTTGAGCTTATTTTTGTGTATGGTGTTAGGGAGTGTTCTAATTTCATTCTTTTACATATACCTGTCCAGTTTTCCAAGCACCACTTATTGAAGAGGCTGTCCTTTTTCCACTGTACATTCCTGCCACCTTTATCAAAGATAAGGTGTCCATATGTGCATGAGTTTATCTCTGGGCTTTCTATCCTGTTCCATTGATCTATCTTTCTGTTTTTGTGCCAGTACCATACCGTCTTGATAACTGTAGCTTTGTAGTATAGTCTGAAGTCTTGGAGCCTGATTCCTCCAGTTCCTTTTTTTGTTCTCAAGATTGCTTTGGCTATTCGGGGTCTTTTGTGTTTCCATACAAATTGCGAAATTTTTTGTTCTAGTTCTGTGAAAAATGCCAGTGGTAGTTTGATAGGGATTGCATTGAATCTATAGATTGCTTTGGGTAGTAGAGTCATTTTCACAATGTTGATTCTTCCAATCCAAGAACATGGTATTTGTCTCCATCTATTTGTATCATCTTTAATTTCTTTCATCAGTGTCTTATAATTTTCTGCATACAGGTCTTTTGTCTCCTTAGGTAGGTTTATTCCTAGATATTTTATTCTTTTTGTTGCAATGGTAAATGGGAGTGTTTTCTTGATTTCACTTTCAGATTTTTCATCATTAGTATATAGGAATGCCAGAGATTTCTGTGCATTAATTTTGTATCCTGCTACTTTACCAAATTCATTGATTAGCTCTAGTAGTTTTCTGGTAGCATCCTTAGGATTCTCTATGTATAGGATCATGTCATCTGCAAACAGTGACAGCTTTACCTCTTCTTTTCCGATTTGGATTCCTTTTATTTCCTTCTCTTCTCTGATTGCTGTGGCTAAAACTTCCAAAACTATGTTGAATAAGAGTGGTGAGAGTGGGCACCCTTGTCTTGTTCCTGATCTTAGTGGAAATGCTTTCAGTTTTTCACCATTGAGGATGATGTTTGCTGTGGGCTTGTCGTATATGGCCTTTATTTTGTTGAGGAAAGTTCCCTCTATGCCTACTTTCTGCAGGGTTTTTACCATAAATGGGTGTTGAATTTTGTCAAAAGCTTTCTCTGAATCTATTGAGATGGTCATATGGTTTTTCTCTTTCAATTTGTTAATATGGTTTATCACATTGATAGATTTGCGTATATTGAAGAATCCTTGCATTCCTGGAATAAACCCCACTTGATCATGGTGTATGATCCTTTTAATGTGCTGTTGGATTCTGTTTGCTAGTATTTTGTTGAGGATTTTTGCATCTATGTTCATCAGTGATATTGGCCTGTAGTTTTCTTTCTTTGTGACATCCTTGTCTGGTTTCGGTATCAAGGTGATGGTGGCCTCGTAGAAGGAGTTTGGGAGTGTTCCTCCCTCTGCTATATTTTGGAAGAGTTTGAGAAGGATAGGTGTTAGCTCTTCTCTAAATGTTTGATAGAATTCGCCTGTGAAGCCATCTGGTCCTGGGCTTTTCTTTGTTGGAAGATTTTTAATCACAGTTTCAATTTCAGTGCTTGTGATTGGTCTGTTCATATTTTCTATTTCTTCCTGATTCAGTCTTGGCAGGTTGTGCATTTCTAAGAATTTGTCCATTTCTTCCAGATTGTCCATTGCATTGGCATAGAGTTGCTTGTAGTAATCTCTCATGATCTCTTTTATTTCTGCAGTGTCAGTTGTTACCTCTCCTTTTTCATTTCTAATTCTATCGATTTGAGTCTTCTCCCTTTTTTCTTGATGAGTCTGGCTAGTGGTTTATCTATTTTGTTTATCTTCTCAAAGAACCAGCTTTTAGTTTTATTGATCTTTGCTATTGTTTCCTTCATTTCTTTTTCATTTATTTCTGATCTGATTTTTATGATTTCTTTCCTTCTGCTAGCTTTGGGGTTTTTTTGTTCCTCTTTCTCTAATTGCTTGAGGTGCAAGGTTAGGTTGTTTATTCGAGATGTTTCCTGCTTCTTAAGGTGGGCTTGTATTGCTATAAACTTCCCCCTTAGAACTGCTTTTGCTGCATCCCACAGGTTTTGGGTCGTTGTGTCTCCATTGTCATTTGTTTCTAGGTATTTTTTGATTTCCTCTTTGATTTCTTCAGTGATCACTTCATTATTAAGTAGTGTATTGTTTAGCCTCCATGTGTTTGTATTTTTTACAGATCTTTTCCTGTAATTGATATCTAGTCTCACGGCGTTGTGGTCAGAAAAGAAACTTGATACAATTTCAATTTTCTTAAATTTACCAAGGCTTGATTTGTGACCTAAGATATGATCTATCCTGGAGAATGTTCCATGAGCACTTGAGAAAAATGTGTATTCTGTTGTTTTTGGATGTAGTGTCCTATAAATATCAATTAAGTCCATCTTGTTTAATGTATCATTTAAAGCTTGTGTTTCCTTATTTATTTTCATTTTGGATGATCTGTCCATGGGTGAAAGTGGGGTGTTTAAGTCTCCTACTATGAATGTGTTACTGTCGATTTCCCCTTTTATGGCTGTTAGTATTTGCCTTATGTATTGAGGTGCTCCTATGTTGGGTGCATAAATATTTACAATTGTTATATCTTCTTCTTGGATCGATCCCTTGATCATTATGTAGTGTCCTTCTTTGTCTCTTGTAATAGTCTTTATTTTAAAGTCTATTTTGTCTGATATGAGAATTGCTACTCCAGCTTTCTTTTGGTTTCCATTTGCATGGAATATCTTTTTCCATCCCCTTACTTTCAGTCTGTATGTGTCTCTAGGTTTGAAGTGGGTCTCTTGTAGACAGCATATATAAGGGTCTTGTTTTTGTATCCATTCAGCTAATCTGTGTCTTTTGGTGGGAGCATTTAGTCCATTTACATTTAAGGTAATTATCGATATGTATGTTCCTATTCCCATTTTCTAAATTGTTTTGGGTTCGTTATTATAGGTCTTTTCCTTCTCTTGTGTTTCTTGCCTAGAGAAGATCCTTTAGCATTTGTTGTAAAGCTGGTTTGGTGGTGCTGAACTCTCTCAGCTTTTGCTTGTCTGTAAAGGTTTTAATTTCTCCATCAAATCTGAATGAGATTCTTGCTGGGTAGAGTAGTCTTGGCTGCAGGTTTTTCTCCTTCATCACTTTCAGTATGTCCTGCCACTCCCTTCTGGCTTGTAGGGTTTCTGCTGAGAGATCAGCTGTTAACCTTATGGGGATTCCCTTATGTGTTATTTGTTGTTTTTCCCTTGCTGCTTTTAATATGCTTTCTTTGTATTTAATTTTTGACAGTTTGATTAATATGTGTCTTGGCGTATTTCTCCTTGTATTTATCCTGTATGGGACTCTCTGTGCTTCCTGGACTTGATTAACTATTTCCTTTCCCATATTAGGGAAGTTTTCAACTATAATCTCTTCAAATATTTTCTCAGTCCCTTTCTTTTTCTCTTCTTTTCTGGAACCCCTATAATTCGAATGTTGGTGCGTTTAATGTTGTCCCAGAGGTCTCTGAGATTGTCCTTAGTTCTTTTCATTCTTTTTTCTTTATTCTGCTCTGCAGTAGTTATTTCCACTATTTTATCTTCCAGGTCACTTATCCGTTCTTCTGCCTCAGTTATTCTGCTATTGATCCCATCTAGAGTACTTTTAATTTCATTTATTGTGTTCTTCATGGTTGCTTGTTTCATCTTTAGTTCTTCTAGGTCCTTGTTAACTGATTCTTGCATTTTGTCCATTCTATTGTCCATTCTATCTCCAAGATTTCGGATCAACCTTACTATCATTATTCTGAATTCTTTTTCAGGTAAGCTGCCTATTTCCTCTTCATTTGTTAGGTCTGGTGCATTTTTATCTTGATCCTTTATCTGCTGTGTGTTTTTCTGTCTTCTCATTTTGCTTATCTTACTGTGTTTGGGGTCTCCTTTTTGCAGGCTGCAGGTTCGTAGTTCCTCCTGTTTTTGATGTCTGTCTCCAGTGGCTAAGGTTGGTTCAGTGGGTTGTGTAGGCTTCCTGGTGGAGGGGACTAGTGCCTGTGTTGTGGTGGATGAGGCTGGATCTTGTCTCTCTAGTGGGCAGGTTCACGTCTGGTGGTGTGTTTTGGGGTGTCTGTGGCCTTATTATGATTTTAGGCAGCCTCTCTGCTAATGGGTGGGGTTGTGTTCCTGTTTTGCTAGTTGTTTGTCATAGGTTTTCCAGCACTGTGGCTTGCTGGTCGTTGAGTGAAGCTGGGTGCTGGTGTTAAGATGGAGGTCTCTGGGAGATTTTCGCCGTTTGATATTATGTGGAGCTGGGAGGTCTCTTGTTGACCAGTGTCCTGAAGTTGGCTCTCCTACCTCAGAGGCAGAGCCCTGCCTCCTGGCTGGAGCACCAAGAGCTTTTCATCCACACGGCTCAGGATAAAAGGGAGAAAAAGTAGAGGGAATTAGTAGAAGTATGAGGAAAGAAAGAGGGAAAGGAGGGTAGGAAGGAAGGAAGAAAGAAAGAAAGAAGCAAAGAAGGAAAGAAGGCAAGAAGGAAAGAAAGGAGGGAGGGAGGGAGGGAGGAAGGAAGGAAGGAGGGAAAGAAGGAAAGAAGACAGAAAGAAAGAAGATACAGTAAAAATAAAATCAAGTATAATAAAGTTATTGAATTAAAAAAATTTTTAAAAAGAACATGGACGGATAGAACCCTAGGACAAATGGTGGAAGCAAGACTATACAGACAAGATCTCACACAGAAGCATACACATACACATTCACAAAAAGAGGAAAAGGGAAAAAATCATAGATTTTGCTCCTAAAGTCCACTTCCTTAATTTGGGATGATTGGTTGTCTATTCAGGTATTCCACAGATGCAGGGTACATCAAGTTGATTGTGGAGCTTTAATCCGCTGCTTCTGAGGCTGCTGGGAGAGATTTCCCTTTCTCTTCTTTGTTCTCACAGCTCCCAGGGCTCAGCTTTGGATTTGGCCCTGCCACTGCGTGTAGATCGCTGGAGGGCGTCTGTTTTTTGCTCAGACAGGATGGGGTTAAAAGAGCCGCTGATTCGGGGGCTCTGGCGCACTCAGGCCAGTGGGGAGGGAGGGGCACAGAGTGCGGGGCGGGCCTGCGGTGGCAAAGGCCGGCGTGACTTTGCACCAGCCTGAGGCGCGCTGTGCGTTCTCCCGGGGAAGTTGTCCCTGGATCCCGGAACCTGGCAGTGGCGGGCTGCACAGGCTCCGCGGAAGAGGGGTGTGGAGAGTGACCTGTGCTCGCACACAGGCCCCTTGGTGGCGGCAGCAGCAGCCTTAACGTCTTCCGCCCGCCTCTGGGGTTCGCGCTTTTAGCCGCGGCTTGCGCCTGTCTCTGGATTCCGCGCTTTCAGCCGTGGCTCGCGCCCGTCTCTGGTGTCCGCGCTTTCAGCTGCGGCTCGCGCCCGTCTCTGGGGTTCGCGCTTTTAAGCCGCGGCTCGCGCCCATCTCTGGAGTTCCTTTAAGCAGCGTTCTTAAACCCCTCTCCTCACGCCCCAGGAAACAAACAGGGAAGGAAAAGTCTCCTGCCTCTTCGGCAGGTGCAGACATTTCCCCGGACTCCCTCCCGGCTAGCTGTGGTGCACTAACTCCTTCAGGCTATGTTCAAGCCGCCAACCCCAGTCCTCTCCCTGCGCTCCGTCCGAAACCGAAACCCGAGCCTCAGAGCCTCAGCTCGCAGCCCCGCCCGCCCCGGCGGGTGAGCAGACAAGCCTCTCGGGCTGGTGAGTGCCGGTCGGCACCGATCCTCTGTGCGGGAATCTCTCCGCTTTGCCCTCCGCACCCCTGTTGCTGCGCTCTCCTCCGCGGCTTCGAAGCTCCCCCCTCCGCCTCCCGCAGTCTCCGCCCGCGAAGGGGCTTCCTAGTGTGTGGAGATCTTTCCTCCTTCACAGCTCCCTCCCACTGGTGCAGGTGCCGTCCCTATTCTTTTGTCTCTGTTTTTTCTTTTTTTTCTTTTGCCCTACCCAGGTACATGGGGAGTTTCTTGCCTTTTGGGAGGTCTGAGGTCTTCTGCCAGCCTTCAGTAGGTGTTCTGTAGGAGTTGTTCCACGTGTAGATGTATTTCTGGTGTATGTGTGGGGAGGAAGGTGATCTCCGCGTCTTACTCTTCCGCCATCTTCCGCCTTCCCGGATTCTCATATTAAGCACTCTTTTTTTAACTTTTTTTATCAATAGCATACCTATCATGTTGGTCCAAGGTATTAGCCCTCTTGTAGTACTATTTCAGCAAAGTATTTTGTATGGATTTATTTTAGTATGACAATAAAAAGTGACCATAATGGACATATTATCAGGAATTTATGTTATGCATGTAAAAGATTGATTATTGATTATATACTCAGAGCAGGTACATATTTTTAAGTCCTTTCAACTCTAAAACCTTGTGATCAAATCTTTAATTGGTTTTAATTTGCCTATTATTAATTTAGCCTTTTGGCTAAATAATTTGATGGAAATATACTGTCTAACCTGGAGTCAATGAATTAGTGGGGTCTCTTTTTTATCATTTTGTTTTCCTTTTTAAAATAAATATAGGTGTTATTTAAGTTTGTTAATGCATAGGATTGCAGCTTATAGAGCTGATATGTAAAAAATTACAAAAAAATGTTATTGAGACTATAACACTTGCTGAACAAGCAGTTATTGTTATCCCAAGTTTATTGCATAATATTGACCTGATCGGAGTTATTTTTTCTATGTCTTTTTCAGTAAGGCAGATTAGAAATGGTGGAAGAAAAGTATTTACTAAAGTAAAGATGACTTTTAGTTAACACATGTCTGAAAGTTGTTGTGCAATGAATTATTGATATAAAATAAGCTGAAGAGCATACTTACATTTGCTAAATAATGACTGTTCAGTAATCTCATTAAACTTTAAAAATGGGAGGCTTATGTTGTTGATGTTTGCTTTCTTTTGGGGAATCACTTCCTAGGACATTTCTCCGGAGTTTGCTTTTACCCTGCTGTACCTACAGATACAGGGTATTTCATATATAGAATATGTTGAACTAGGGAGTATTGGAAAATGAATAAAACTTATTATGGACTATTCAAAATATAAAATATACCCATCATTACTTCCTCATAAAAGCAATGATCTCCAAGTGAACACTTCTGAATGTGAGAATAAGTAAATTAAAACAAGAACTCAGCAACATCCCTGATGCCTAGAAGGTTTTAGCACAGTATTTGTTTAATCCAACCATCAGAGCTCAGCAAGTTAACTGTAGTAGTTGATGCAGTAATTTAGGAGCACATAAAGCCTAAGGTTTTAGTGTGTAATAAAATTAAAAGGTAACATTACTTCTATTTGTAAATAGAATACAATGTGAAGAGAAAAGGAAACTCGAATCTGGTTAGGCAAATAAAGACAAACTATATGCCTTTGGACAAATTATATGTGACTTTCACCTGGAGCCTTGCAAGCTCTAAACTCACCTATGAGTAGATACTTTGTAATGTGCTCAATAATAATTTCTGTTTAGTTGAACATGTATTTACTGTCTATGATGTGGCAGACTGTAAAATGTGAGAAGAAAGAAAAGTTTAGAAGCTGATGTGCAAAGAATTCTTAAAACTGTGATTTCTGTATATTTATAACATGGACAAACACTATTCTTAGAACTCCATGTGTACTTTCTCATTTCCCTTCCCCAAACTTAATAGAAACCTACTATTATTATCACCATTTTACAGTTGAGAAAATCAAGACACAGGGAAGCTGCTAAGTAACTTCCCCAAGGCCATCCAAGTGATAAGCAGTAACATCAGAATTAAACCTCAGTGTTTTGAGTTCAGAGCCCATAATCTTGAATGCTAATCTATATTGAAAGTGTAAAGTATCAAATTCTGTAAAATTGTGACTTTAACCTGGGTATCTTTAGAAATAAAACATAATGTTCCTTTGGTCTGAAATATCTTTTATTATGCATAAAAACTGCTATAGACTTTGAGCATTCATCACTGGCATACTTAAATATATATCAGGTGCAGCCCGATGTGCAGAAATTGACTATTAAAGAATGCCTAAACCTGGATACAAATTATATCCAGAGTCCTCTATTAGCTTGTAATTAAGAGATTTTTACTTCCTCTTTAGCCTTGTGTTTCAGTCAATATCCTTCTCTTTTTTGCTTTCTCATATTTCTCATATATTATCCCTGATATATTTTGCCTCCTTCTTCTCCAGCCAGATAAATGTTGCTTTTTAGAAAACAGATTCCACAGCATCTGAGCAACCAAGAAAGTGATATGCCCTTCAGCTGTGAAACAATGAGGACGAGGGAGTGATTAACATGAAAGTCTCTTCCGTGTTCTATTCTCAGTAGTTTCTCAATACCTTCGAACAAATATTCCAAAGAATAATAGAAACAACTCTAGCAACTTAATTTTTCTAAGTATTTATTGTTCATCTCTTTACAGCCCCCCCAATTACCTTCTCTCCTTTACACCTATGATATTTGAAAGGTTTGTTATAATGTACAATGTAATATAGATAAAATATAAATGTCTTAGGACAAAATGTTTTTCTTGATGAACTTACTCCAGTGAGTGTTAATGTAAAAGTCAATTATGGTAGAGTTTGATACATAGTCATGAATAAATTGTTTTGGATTCATTTTTTTCAGGTTAGTCTGGACTAAAAGAAAAATGTGGGAAAAAAATCAACAGAGGCAGCAATTCTAAATGCAGCAGAAAATAATGTAACTAGGGAATATTGTTACAGGAATATTTTCAGACTCAAACATTTCATGACTACAAGTCTTCAAGAAACATATAACAATTTTGTTCCCTATTCTAATAATTTTACTATGGAAAAAATTGGTTTATAGAGATTTTTTTAGTAAGTGATTCCTATATGCCCAGAGGAAGTTTCATGTTATTTATTCCTTCACAGTGTAACTGTGCGTATGATTTAAAGAAGAAAATTCTGAAGTAATTTTCTTTATAAGTTCAAATAATTTAAATATGTAATTGAAAGAAACGTAGATAATCAATTAAAGATGCATAAATAAACATTCATATATAGATATACTTGATTCTTAAATCTTGATATTTAAGCTATTTTAATCTCATTTTCTTCTTGTGACTACACCCCTTCAAGAAGTTGAAAGTTGATATCCTTCATTTCTAAATGATAGAACATGAAACACAGGGACAGTAATTCTCAACTTTCTTTCTGCCCCAGTATATCTGAGAGACATATTATATTGCAATCAGTAACAGCGCATTAGGTTAGTGATTATCTAAAAAATTAGAATGTGGGAGGGTGGATGAAGTGGTAATGGAAGCAAATCAACTCTGAGAAAGAAAAGAGTCTCCAAGAGCCCCCAAGAACAGTAGAGTTTGAAAACTTCCTCCACATCATTCTCATATGTGAAATAACCTCCTAAAACTTCGTTAAGACTCATTGTTTTAAAGAATATACTCAAGTTTTAGTACAAAGTTTCATTTATGCAGAATCCAAAAAAACTATGTTAGAAAATCTACTGAGCACCTGATTATTATTACTATATGTCACTTTTTAAATACCACTCAATTATCCAATATCACCTGGTATCTATAAATCAACTCAGTTTTGACACTAACTTGCCATAGTGAAGGCCCCACAGGTGTATTTGGAGTTCCTGATGTTTTGAATTCTTCTTCATCAAACAGAACTTTTAAAGGAACTGAGCTTAAATAATATGGTATTATATTTTGTATAATCTTGTCTTCCTATAAACTTTTGTCACTAGGAGGTAAGAATATTCTTATCTGCTTATTCTGATGATTAAAATTCTTTCAAACTTGTCCAAGATTAAGATACTGGGTTTACTTCTTCACTCCCACTCCACCTCTATACTCTATTTTCTGTGTGGGGGAAATTTTTGCTCTTTCTGTTACTCTGTTCAATGAAGAGAAATATATTCTAAGTATTCCTTCTATAACTTCCTGAAGTTCAACAATGTAAGAACTAGACCTCAAGATTTCTAAATCTAGTTTCTGTGTGGCTTTCTGAAGAGTTTAAACTTGTAGGAATTTGATCAATAATATTTTTTTGTCATTTCTATCAGAGAGACAGAGAATGAGAGTTAGAGAGCAGAGTACTTGCTGAAAACATTTTCCCTTGCCATCCCGCAATAAAAGATTATGGGATGTCAGAAACATGAATAGGCAATTATTAGTTTCACAGCACTGTAGACAAAACCTCTAAAATCACAACCGACTATATTGAATGAACACATACTGAATTTGAGTAGCTAAAGATGGAGCTTTCTAAAGTTTAAAAATATTTCAAAATGTAAAAGTTTGTCATATAATCTGCAACTGCATTTCTATTACTATGTATCTCTGTTTCTAGGTTATCAGCACTCTCTTAGGTCCATCTTAAACAGCCAAGGTGCTCATTGATTTTATAAATTATATTGATATACATAATTAAACCGGTTTTCAGTATATTGAACTTTCAAATTCAAATGAAAGCAGCTTACATTATCATTTCATATTTTCTCCCAAGTGTCATTTATTTGATTTAACTATTAGTTTACTAGTTTTCAAAATAAAGTTATAACTTATAGTGAGTAAATAGGGTAAACTTTGATATCACATAATTTAATTCTTCCATGACAATCATTTTCATTTAAACATGATTTTTTTTAATAATTAAAAATTAAGATAAGTAGAACTACCATGACAAAGATTATTTCTTAAAATATGCAGTAAATGTAAAGTATCCTAAAAGCCAATAACCAAAAGTGGAGTTGTGGCTTTATGATGGACATACAACCTTAATGAAAAAGGACTTAGGGTTTGTATGTATTTGTTTTCTTTCAGAAATCAGTTTAATGTTTGCCTTTTATGGATTCTTCACCATTCATAAAGACTTGTCTCTAAGTAGTACATTTTTTTTTCCTGGATAAACTGGAGTGTGGTAATTTTACGGTAGGTAGGGTTTAAAGAAAATAGTAAATCCCCAATAAACTCAAGTGAGAAATTCATCTGGCATTCATTGATGTGCTTTAGAAATATGTATTTTCTTTCATTCACTTAGGTATCATTTGCAGAAGATGGATATAACTCCTTACCTTCCTCCAACTCAAAATGTGTTTCTAGACTTGTGTTTAAATTGCAGAAAACATTTCTCAAAGAGCAAAATGTGTAAGACCTGTCACTACTTTCTTCATATTATGTAGACATTATTTGCGAGCACAGATACCTTCTTCAGTCCTTGAAAAGTGGAGCAATATCCTTGGCACATAGTAGGTGCTCAACAAGTATGTATGAGATATACTGTTTAGCAAAATGTTCTACATGTTTTTCTTTTAATAGACTTTATATTTTTAAAGCAGTTTTAGGTTCACAACAAAATTGAGGAGAAAATACAGAGTTCCTATACAGTGCCTGCTCCTACACATGCACAGATTTCTCCACTATCAACATCTGCCACCAGAGTGGTACATTCATTACAATTGATGAACCTACATTAACACATCATTATCACTTAAAGTCCATAGTTTACATTAGGGTTCACTCATAGAATTGTGCATTCTATGAATTTTAACAAATGTATAATGACATGTGTCCATCATGAGTATGCACAGCATTTCGACTACTCTAAAATTACTCTCTGATATGCCTCTTCATTCCTCCTCTCCTCTACACACTGACAACCACAGATCTTTTTACTCTCTATAGTTTTGCCTTTTCAGAAATGTCATACAGTTGGAATCATACAGTATGTGGCCTTTTAAAAATAGCTTCTTTCACTTTTAATATGCATTTAAGCTTCCTCCATGTTATTTTGGGTGTAATATCTCATTCCTTCAAGTGCTGAATAATATTTCATTGTCTGGATCACCACTGTCTATGTATTCATTTATCTACTGAAGGACATCTTAGTTGTTTCAAGTTTTGGCAATTATGAATGAAACTTCTATAAACATCCTGCAGGTTTTTGTGTGGAAATAAGTTTTCAACTGCTTTGAATAAATACCAAAGAACATGATAACTGGACTGCATGGTAAGAGTAGGTTTAGTTTTGTAAGAAACTGCCAAACTCTTTTCCAAAGTGGCTGTACCATTTTGCATGCCACCAGCAATGACAGAGAGTTCTTGTTGCTCCAAATCCTCATCAGCATTTGGTGTTGTTAGTGTTCTAGATTTTGGCCATTCTGATAGCTGTGTAGTTGTATCTCGTTGTTGTTTTAATTTGTATTTCCCTAATGATATATGCTTGTCATATGCTTGTTTGCCATCTTCATATCTTCTTTGATTAGATGTCTGTTAAGGTCTTTTGTTCATTTTTTAATTGAATTGTTCATTGTCTTATTGTTGAATTTTAAGGGTCTTTGTATATTTTAGATAATGGTTCTTTATCAGATATGCCTTTTCTAGTATTTTCTAGTCTGTGGTGTACCTTTTCATTCTCTTGACAGTATTTTTAGCAGAGCTGAAAATTTTCAATCTAATGAATGACAGTTTATCAATTAATTCTTTCATGGATCATGCCTTGGTGTTGTACAGTGGGCCCTCCATATTCTCAGAGGGCATACAGAGGGCTGACTGTAAGGGACTTGAACATTCATGAAGTTTGATATCCGTAGGCAGTCCTGGAACCAATCCCCCAGGGATACAAAGGGACAACTATATATAGAAAGTCTTCATCAAATACAATGTTATCTAGGTTCTCTCCTGTTTTCGTCTAGGAGTTTTACAGCTTTGTGTTCTACATTTAGTTCTCTAATCTGTTTTTATTTAATTTTTGTGAAGGATGTAAGGTCTGTGTCTAGATTCATTTTTGCATGATGTTCAGTTGTTTCAGTACCATTTGTTGAAAAGACTACTTTTCCTTCATTGCAGTACCTTTGCTTATTTAATTTCTATTCTTTTAATTGTTTTAGGGTGTGTTTATGGCACAGAATGTGCTCTGTCTTGGTGTATGTTCCATATGAACTTGAGAAGAATGCTTATCCTGCTGTGATTAAATGAAGTAGCTTATAAATGTCAATTTTATCCAGTTGCTTGGTGGTGCTGTCAAGTTCAGCTATGTCCTTACTGATTTTCTATCTGTTGGATCTGTTCATTTCTGATAGTGGGGGATTGAAGTCTCCAAGTATAATAGTGTATTCATCTGCTTCTTCTTACAATTCTATTAGTTTTTTCCCCACTTATTTTTAAGTTTTTTTGTTGTTGTTAGATTCATACACTTTAAGGATTGTTATGTCTTCTTGGATAATTGACCCATTTCTATTATGTAATACCTCTTTTTATCCCTGATAATTTTCCTTGCCTTGAAGTCTGGTCTGTCTGAATTTAAGATAGCTAATACAACCTTCTTTTGTTTAGTATTCACATAGTATAATTTTCTCCATTCCTTTACTTTTAATCCATATGGTCATTTATATTTAAAATGGGTTTCTTGTAGATATCATAGTTTCATCTTCTTTTTACATCTACTCTGACAATCTCTATATTTTAATTGGTGTACTTAGACTATTGATATTTAAAGTGGTTGATATAGTTAGATCAATATCTATCATATCTATTACTGATTTTTATCCATTGCCTTTGATCTTTGTATCTATTTTTGTCTTCCATTCTTTTTCAGCGTTTGTGGTTTTAATTGAGCATTTAATACGATTCCATTGTGTCTCCTTTCTTAGCATATCAGTTATACTGTTTTTTTTTATGGTTGTCCTAGAATTTTCAATATACTTTTACCACTAACCCAAGTACACTTTCAGATAACACCAAAACACTTCACAGGTAGTGGAAGTACCTTACGATAACAAAATATTCCTAATTCCTTCCTCCTGTCCCTTGTATAATCATAGTCATTCATTTCACTTATATATAAGTGTACGTTGTTGCTATTATTATTTTGAACAAAATTTGTCTTTTAGATCAATTAAGAAAAATGCAAGTGTTTATTTGCCTTTACTTATTTGTTTTCTCTAATGTTCTACCTTTGTATATGTAGAAATGAGTTAATGATCTGCATCAATTTCCTCCTGTCTGAAGAAATTTCTTTTTGCATTTCTTGTAAAGCAGGTCTATTGTAAAGAAACAAATTTTCTCAATGTTTGCCTGAGAAAGTATTTATTTCTTCTTCATTGTTAAAGGACAATTTTACAGAGTACAGAATTCTAGATTAGAGTTTTTGGTCTTGGTTTTATTTCTTTCAACACTTGAAATATTTCACTCCATTCTTTCCTTGCTTGCATAGTTTTGAGGAAAAGTTGAATGTAATTCTTATCTTAGCTCCTCTATAGGTAAGGTTTCTGTCAAGACTTTACCTTTGACTTTCTGCAGTCAGAATATGATATGTCTAAGTAGGCTTTTTGGCATTTATTCTTCCTGGTGTTCTCTGACCTTCCTAGATCTGTGGTTTGGTGTCTGACATTACTTAGGGGAAATTCTCCATTATTATTGCTTCAAAAATTTCTTCTGTTCCATTCTCTCTTTCTCCTTCTAGTATTCTCATTACATGTTATGTTATGCCTTTTGTAATTGTCCCACAGTACTTGGATTTTCTGTTTTGTATTTTTTTCTTTGCTTCTCAGTTTGAGAAATTTCTATTAACTTATATTGTTGTATTCTCAAGCTCAGAGATTCTTTCCTCAGCAATATCCATTCTAGTAATAAGCCCCTCAAAGGCATTCTTCATTTCTGTTGTAGTGATTTTGATATCTAGGTTCTCTTTTTATTCTTTCTTAAATTTTCAATCTCTCTGCCTACGTTATGCATCTGTTCTTGCATGTTATCTACTTTTTGCATGGTAGCCTTTAGACTGAAAAAAATGCACAGCCTAAAAGTTGAGAGTTACTTTTTATCCAATGGACATTCTTAGGACTTCAAGCCTGGGAGACAGTATTTCAGATAATGCTGAGAAAACTGTTCCGAGGTTGTGGGGGTGTGATCCAGGATATATAGGGGTTTTTGCAACAAACGGCAGGTAGTGTCAAAAGTTTATTGTTAATTTAAGAAAACCAGATAACTCTAGTTAAAGAATTCAGCATTTTTCTATGTATAGGAAGATGCAAGAGTCTGGGCTCACTGCAATCATACCTTTGATATGCACCTCAGCTCTCTGGGGCCAGTATCCTGTGTTTTCTCACCCTGAGTTTCCTCAAGCTGTACCATCAGGGGTGTGGCTGTAGTCTGATGACTGCTAGATGGCTGGCATTCCTTGTTTACATCCTGAGTTCCCTCAAGGCTTACCGTTGGGGGTGGCTGTAATTGCTGATGGCTGTGATATCCTTTGTTTACTGATATGATAGGCAGCATTCTTAGTCCACAAGCCTTTAGCATATTAATCACAGGTTTTTTTAAAGTTCATGGTCTAAAATATCCAATTTTTCTGCCATGCCTGATCCTAGTGCTGATGCTTGCTCTGTCTCTTGCCTTACAACTTTTTGTTGAAAGCCAGACATGATGAGTTGGGTAAAAGGAACTCCAATAAATAGGCCCTTAGTGATGTGGTGTAAAGGTGTAGGGCGGGAAAGCATTCTATAGTTTTAGGATTAGTTCTCATTCTTTTAGTGAGCCTGTGTCCCTCAGCTGTAAACTTCAGGAGTATATTTCAGGTCTTTCTCTCCTGCTAAGGTTATTGGAATGGACTGGAGCTGGGTATGTACCTTCCCCTAAGTCAGTTAGCTTTGACAAAATTCCAAAAGTTTAGGCCCTGGTAAAATAGTGTCTCTTGAAAGAAAGCCTTGTTAAGAACAACAGAATGCTCTGACATATTGTGGAATTACATTCCCATCCCATGTTGGAAGCCCAAAAGGAATTTTCTCTGATCTTCACTATGAGAACCTGGTAGAGCTCCAGGATATAAAACTCACAAAAGCCAGGGGGCTCCCCAGCAGTTTTTGACTCTCAGGTTCCTCTACTCTGAGCTTCCAGATATTTGTCTATTACAGTTCAGGTTTTTCTCCCCTGGTAGTGATTCCTGCAGGTTTCTGCATGGGAGGGGTTCTGCTTTGGTAAGTAGTGAATATATATATATATATATATATATTTTATGCCTCTGTGATCATGTTAGTAAAGTGTTTCTACAGCAAGTGGGACACTCAAACCCAAATAGTAGTATTTAGCCACCATTCTGAAGCAGTTGGTGTTTACTTATTCTTTATCCTACTTAGTTACCAGGATTTTTATTACAGTTGTCAGATATGTCCAATAAACTGAACTCTACTTATCTTAAGAGCTACATTAGGACAGTACATGGCAATAATTGAACCTGCATTATCAAACAAAGGCATAAATATTCACAGAAGAAACTGGCAATAATGTAGAATTAAAAAAAAAAAAAACAGTGTGAGGTTTAGGTGTAGTAGTTTCTTTAACAGTACATAATTGTTTAAAATCTTAACCAAGGGTAGCTCAGTGGACTGTTCTTGATTATGACCCTATTCAGATCTTAAGTATTTTTGCAGTTTCATTCTTTTGAACACTCTCATTCCAGTTCAATGCTATTTTAGCAAGTCAATCACTTCTTTATTTTAGGGCTAATATAAAAACTACAGGGGCTTCCCTGGTGGCGCAGTGGTTGGGAGTCCACCTGCCGATGCAGGGGACGCGGGTTCGTGCCCCGGTCCGGGAGGATCCCGCATGCCGCAGAGCGGCTGGGCCCGTGGGCCATGGCCGCTGGGCCTGCGCGTCCAGAGCCTGTGCTCCGCGACGGGAGAGGCCACGGCGGTGAGAGGCCCACGTACCAAAAAAAAAAAAAAAACCTACAGAGAATTATGTCTCTCATATATATAATATATGTTTGGATAGATAGTTTTTTTTTATCACTTCATCTGTTTATTCAAATTTCAGAGGAAAAATTGCTAAATAAAAATATCTGCAAATAAATTATCCAAGCTCCCTCCCCCCCGCCCTTGTCTATTACACTTTCTTTGGGAGATAATCATTTATCCTCTTTCTCCTAATTTGGATTATTCAGGAGAAAAGATGTTTATTTGAAATGCATGCATTAAACTCAAAATCCAGATTATGAGATATCTATTGCCCCAATAAATTACATTTGACAAAATAAAGTTATCTTCTCTTATTAATTGAATTGAGATGATACCATGCATAACACTTAGGAAAAGCACTAAAAGCCAGAATAAAGATAAGACATCCACATATGCTGTAAAATTTATATAAATAATATATCTAATGGGCAGACTCTGGAAACATTATTTGCACTTGTAATTTAAAACTTTTCATAACGCAGTTATAGCCACTACCTGTAAATTATGACATTACCAATAACTTGTAGAAATAATATATCCACTATCAACCTGCAAACATCAGCAACATATAGTTTTTCATTTTAAAATATTTCAACCAATAAAGAATTTTGATATATGGAATTTTCATTTTAGAAACTTCACCTACTTATGAATGATGAATAATCAGATTAAACCTTGGACTGCCTAAACCCTTTTGGATAGTTCCTTCAGTAAAATTTAGAGAAAATATTTGAAAATGTATAAAAATTATGCTTTTCTTTGAATTATGAAAACATAAATCTACTGAATATAATTCCAAACTTTAAAACAATAGAAACCGAGTTTTTTCATACCTTAGTTTTTCCACATCAGAAACTTTGGGCCATCATGAGCAATGTTCTTGCATACTGATAACACATTTTACAAGTCATGTTTCTGTTGGTCTTTCAAAGATACTTTCCCATTAATAACAAATGAACCTAGTGAGTCATTCTTTATGTAATTCTACTAAAAATAATTTCTTCCTTCATTTGTATTTATCTTTTGATTAAATGTATTTTGAGTCATAACTTCTGAACATGTATTTTCACTCTTTCAGGCAAGCATTATTACCATTTTATTCCAGTTCCTTTTTTTATTTCATATAAGTTATTTTTATCCAGCTATTTTTTTCTTTCCCCCAATATAATCTGTTTACACAGTCGCTTTAATTTTTAATGTTCTGGTCATTTTCCTTATCTCCTTTTTATGTGATCTTCTCATTTCCTCAATATTCGCTGTATGGTTTAAAACTATTAACATGTGATGCATAATAAATATTAAATGGAACAATTCTAAGCAACCTCCTTGAAAGCAGTTCTTAAATACATAGAAAGGGAGAAGGAAATTTTCTTTTCTCTTAGTTATCACACTGACAGAAAAAAATAGAATTTCATAAAGTATCTTGTTCTCCCTTGGCATAATAAATCAGTGATTTGAAGGACACATTTTAATTTATTTTTGTATAAAAAAAAAGAAAGCAAGTTAAAATTTGTATCAAATTTTTTAATGATTTCTGGAAGCAAGTATCAACTGAGACTGAAAAATCTAAACAAGTTGATTGTTCATGTTGCATTTCACTGTGTAATCACAGTCTAATTTGTTGCTAATTTAAAGATGTTAGTATACTGTGAATTATACCCATGAATAAGAGCCAAGAACTGAAACAAATAATGCCTAGGTAAGACTTCTAAATTTAACATGAGCCAAAAATGCAAAATGAACATTTTGAAATATACAATATCCTAGAATTATCAAAACAAGTTTAGAGTACTTAATGTGGAAACATGTATTTTGGAACATGTGAGAATAGTCATTAAGAAACACATTATTTCAAAAATTGTTTGCAGTTACATGAGGTTTCGCAGATCATTTAAACTGAGAAAGAAATGAAATCATTTCTGGGGTATTTTATATTAAATCTTAATACTTTTCCCCTATTGCTGTCTTTTTTATTCTATGAGTATAGAATTTCTTTCTTACCACAGTTGTTTTTAATTACCAGCATATTTAACAATAATTTATATTGCATACATTGAACAAGCAAATATAAATTTACTCACCTAGGTCACTGTTTTCTAAATTTTATGTTTAGACTTTTAAATTAAAAGCTGTAAAACAAATTTGAAATAAGGACAGGGGAATATGATAGGGATTTAGGTATTTTGTATTAAGTCATGGAACAAAGTAGGATTGCTGCAGTTTGTACAAGTATTGCAGACAACAAAAAGCTAAGGTGTAATAAAAAAATAAATAAAGATGCTATGATGATCCATGTTAAAAAAAAAAAAAGCTAAGGTGCATAATTGCAAACTCTTTGGGCAAGACAACTAACCTTTATGACTAGAACAAAGAGGTCACCCAGAAATTTTGTAATAGGAATTGTAGGATGGCATTTCCCCTTGTTCATACAATCATCATCTCTGACATATACATCCTGTAAGTTCACTAGATGGGGTAAAGGACTACCATCAGTTGAAACAAATACGACTTAGAGACTACATAAAAAAAATGTTTGAATAGCACAATATTATGATTTAGCAGTGTTTTTATAGGTACAAAGAAAATATATCTTAAGGCAGTCAATAAATGACTACTTCTCATGACCTTCTGCATATTTTTCTAAATAAATTGGCTTTCTTGTCCCTCACAATGAAATATCAAAACTTGTTCAGATTGAAAGGTTGTGTTTATTATAATAGCTTTTCAGTTTCCAATTTCCTTGTTTTTACAGAGAGGACTTTGAATTTATTGTTGCACTAGAATTTGCCATACACAGACACAGACATTACTTTTTACTGAATTGATACATCTTTCTTGCTTAATAGGGCAGATATACATATACGTATGTTGTGAAATCTGACTTTTTTCTTTAAGAAAATAATAATGAGCAAACAAGCACTTCATTCCTTATTAAAAACTTTTACAAAGAGTCCTTCTGTGATGGTACATGAGCTGCAAACAAACAGCAGGAAAAATGTAATAGTTCTGTCAGCGACTGCAGTAAATAAGTAGGAACTGACTTTGCCATTGTTTTTCTTTTTGACCTTGGACAGGCTGATGATCTTTTTACATTTCATTTCATATATTAACTTGAAATAAATTACTAACCCATTTCTAAGCCTATTTATGAGGACTATTTTGATGCAAACTCATATTTAAAGGCAAAGCTAAATTCAAGTATGTGCAATAAACAGTTATGATTATTTTCTTATTATTTTATCAAGAGATAATTTTCTTGTTGCTTTTCCCTCAGAATTTTTTTTCTTTGTGCATGTGTGTGTGTGTTTTCAAACCAATAGCACTTTCAATGTTCATTTGAAAATGGCTATATATGTATTTTCTGCATATATTTTGGTTTGGTTCATAGAGTAAGTGTTCTACAAAAGTGTCTTAGCTCTTTAACAGGTATTCATTTAAGTGAAAACCACTGTAATTTGTTAGTCTTCTATGATAATTCAAGATGTTCCTCACATTCTGATTTAAAGGTTGAAAGGGAATAATTTGCATATATTTTCAGAGTTGAACATGCTGAGAGGTAGAGAATAAGATGCTGTCTAATAAGACATTCATTACATATACTAGTTTTTAAGAATCATTTTTAAGTTCAAATTTTTAACATGGTTCAAGATAATAACTATGTTTATAGTGGCTGCTGCAGATCAGATGCTTTGACTTTAATCTCTGTCATGCAGTTTGCAAAGACAATTTTTGATGGCAATGCCTACTACTGGATCTACGAATTAAGAAACTTCTTATTTAAAATCTACCGTATCTCACGTCAGTGGATCAAAGACTCCACATTTTAATGCAGCATTGTCAATGTCTCCTAAGGAATAGAGTTTTAAAAGTTTTGCCTACAGGGCTTCCCTGGTGGCGCTGTGGTTGAGAATCTGCCTGCTAATGCAGGGGACATGGGTTCAAGCCCTGGTCTGGGAAGATCTCACATGCCGCGGAGCATCTAGGCCCGTGAGCCACAACTACTGAGCCTGTGCGTCTGGAGCCTGTGCTCCGCAACCATAGAGGCCGTGACAGTGAGAGGCCCGCGCACCGTGATGAAAAGTGGCCCCCGCTTGCCACAACTAGAGAAGGCCCGCACACAGAAATGAAGACCCAACACAGCAAAAATAAATAAATTAATTAATAAACTCCTACCCCCAACATCTTCTAAAAAAAAAAAAAGTTTTGCCTACAAACTTTTTCTAGTCTATTTTCAGTGACCTGAAAAATATGTAAAATGGTTCCCAGAAAGAAATCATTACATTTATTAATGCCTTTCTCCCAATGCATTTTTCCAAATATCTCTAATAATATATACATTTTTATTGTTAAAATAAATATACATTGTTTTAAAAAATAAGAAATTGAAAAGTGTGAAAAATAATAATCTAATGACAGATTAACACTTGTAAAATTTGGCATAGTTTCTGTCATTATATTTCTATTCAACTATGTTTGACATAGCTGGACCCATGCTCCATATACAGTTTTTTTTAGTTTTATTTTTTTTTAATTTAAAACTTGCATAATGAAGAAGTTTCTTGTCCTTTGTCACTGGAAAATAGCCTCTAAACCCTCTGAATTTTCCTAGTGATAGGCATGTCTTTGATATTCATTTTGAGCCCTTCCAAACACACCTGAGTTTATGCTGATAAGATGGCTCATGGTGGATCCATAGATGGTTTATGGTAATGCAGTGGTACAGCATGGAGGCTGATCATGGAAGAAAGACCAATTATGTGATTAGAGAGTTGGAACTTTGGAACATATGATATTTGCCTGACCTCCAGAGAGAGGAATATGACTGGAGATTGGCTTCAATCAGCTGACCACTAATTCAGTCAAGCATGCCTATTTAAAGAAACTGCCCCCAAAATATGGGTACCAAAACTCAGATGAGCTCCCTTGTTGCCAACGCGGCAATACTCCATGTTGTCACACATTGGTATGCCAGGGGAGTGACGTGTCCTGAATCCCTCAGGAGAGAAAAATGGAAGGTTAAAAGACCCTCCAATACCTCATCCTGTATGTCTCTTCTTTTCCTGATTCTGAATTGTTTCCTCTTGCTAAAATAAGCTAGGATTACATATATGTACAGCACTTTCCTCAGTTTTGTGTGTCATTCTAGTGAATCATCAAATCTGAGGGGAAAATGTTCCAATATTATAGCCAGCTTTTCAGAATTACAGGAGGGCTGGGATCCTCTAAACTTACAGTTGGTGTCTGAAGTGAGTGAAATCTTGTTCAGAATTGTGCCTTTAACCTATGCCATTTGGTCCAAATCTACATAGTTGGTATCAGAAGTCATTGCAATATTTTACCATGATAATTTCTAGTATAGTTAAATATACTGAAAAATTTTAGTTCTAAATTTTTCAATAGTTAACGATATTGGAAAATTTTAGTTCTAAATTTTTCAATAGTATAATATGTCATTATTATTTAACCATTCTTTTAATCATTCTGTAATGAGTGGATCATTTTTGATATCAAAATTTTCTTTTTTATAAATTAGTACATATTCCTTGATAAAAATTTGGAAAATAAAATAAGTCAAACACAAAAATGAAAATTAAGCGTTCATTGTTTTGATGTATATTTTTTTCAGATTTTTATTTACAGAATAGTTTATATAATTTTGTAGTTTATTATACCATTGTACTTTATTAAAGACATTTGAGTTTTATCAAACTTTTAAATAATGTAAATAAAGCTATGATAAACATTCTTGTAAGTAAATCAGTGTGCATGTGTAAACTTTGATTACTTACTTTGTGTAAAATCCTAAAAGCAGAATTAATGTTTTATGGATGTGAACATCTTTGAAGTAAATTGTAGAATGCCAAAATGTTTTCTAAAACACCTATGTGCCAGAAATGCCTATTTCACTATATCCTCACAAACATTATTATTTTTGAAATATTTACTAATTTGATAAGCAAAAATTTACTTCATTCTTTTAATTTGTATATATATACACATATATGTATATATCATAAATTATATTAATCTATAAATGTATATATGTAAAATGAACATGTCCAGCTAAAATTTATATCCATAAATTTTCCTTGAATTTGTCATTGGTATTTTTCCTCTGAATCATCTGTTCCAATCTTAATAAAAATGTCATTCTTATTAATTTTAAAAATTGTATAAAATATACACAACATAAAATTTGCCACTTTAACCAATTATAAGTGTACAGTTCAATCTAGTCACATTGTTGTGTAACTAAACTAAACCTTTTCACCTTGCAAATCTGAAGCTCTGTACTGTTAAACAACAATACAACATATCCCCGTCCCTGAGCTCCTTGCAACCACCACTCTATTTTTTGTCTCTATAAGTTTGATTACTCTAGATACCTCATATAAGTGGACCATACAGTATTTATAGTGTGTTTCTGGTGTATTTACTTTAGTATAATTTCACAAATATTCATCCATACTGCAGCACGTGTCACAATTTTCGTCCCTTTTAAGGCTGAATAAAAATCCATTGTGGAGGCTACAAGGGGAAGATTGTGGAAGAGTAAGACACGGAGATCACCTTCCTCCCCACAGATACACCAGAAATATATCTACAGGTGGAACAACCCCTACAGAACACCTACTGAATGCAGGCAGAAGACCTCAGACCTCCCAAAAGGCAAGAAACTCCCCACGTACCTGGGTAGGGCAAAAGAAAAAAGAAAAAAAAACAGAGACAAAAGGATAGGGATGGGACCTGCACCAGTGGGAGGGAGCTGTGAAGGAGGAAAGATCTCCACACACTAGGAAGCCCCTTCGCGTGTGGAGACTGCGGGTCGTGGAGTGGGAAAGTTTTGGAGACGCGGAGGAGAGCGCAGCAACAGGGGTGCGGAGGGGAAATTGGAGAGATTCCCGGACAGAGGATCGGTGCCACTGGCACTCACCAGACCGAGCGGCTTCTCTGCTCACCCGCTGGGGCGGGTGGGGCTGGCAGCTGAGGCTCCAGCTTGGTCAGAGCGCAGGGAGAGGACTGGTGTTGGCAGCATGAACACAGACTGCAGGGGGTTAGTGCACCACGGCTAGCTGGGAGGGAGTCCCGGGAAAAGTCTGGACCTACCGAAGAGGCAAGAGACTTTTTCTTCCCTCTTTGTTTCCTGGTGCGCCAGGAGACGGGATTAAGAGCGCTGCTTAAAGGAGCTACAGAGATGGGCATGAACCGTGGCTAAAATCACAGCCCCAGAGATGTGCATGAGATGCAAAGGCTGTTGCTGTTGCCACCAAGAAGCCTGTGCATGAGCACAGGACACTATCCACACACCCCTTCTGGGAAGACTGTGCAGCCCGCCACTACCAGGGTCCCAGGATCCAGGGACAACTTCCCCGGGAGAATGCACGGCAGGCCTCAGGCTGGTGCAACGTCACACCTGCCTCTGACGCAGCAGGCCCGCCCCGCACTCCATGCCCCTCCCTCCCCCCCCCCAGGCCTGAGTGAACCAGAGTCCCTGAAGCAGCTGCTCCTTTAACCCTGTCCTGTCTGAGTGAAGAACAGGTGCCCTCCTGCGACCTATACACAGAGGCAGGGCCAAATCCAAAACTGAACTCCAGGAGCTGTGCGAACAAAGAAGAGAAAGGGAAATCTTTTCCAGCAGCCTCAGAAGCAGCGGATTAAATCTTCACAATCAACCTGATGTACCCTGAATCTGTGGAATACCTGAATAGACAATGAATCATCCCACATTTAGGAGGTGGACTTTGAAAAGATTTATGATTTTTTCCCCTTTTCCTCTTTTTGTGAGTGTGTATGTGTATGCTTCTGTGTGATTTTTTGTCTGTATAGCTTTGCTTCCACCATTTGTCCTAGGGTTCTATCCGTCCATTTTTTTTGGTGTTGTTTTTGTTTCTTTTTCTTTTTTCCTTAATAATTCTTTTTTATTTTAATAACTTTATTTTATTTCACTTTATCTTCTTTCTTTCTTTCTTTCTTTCTTTCTTTCTTTCTTTCTTTCTTTCTTTCTTTCTTTCTTTCTTTCTTTCTTTCTTTCTTCCTTTCTTTCTTTCCTTCCTTCCCTCCTTTAGACAACAAATCATCGCAAATTGAGGAGGTGGACTTCGAGAGCAAGATTTATGATTTTTCCCCTTTTCCACTTTTTGTGAGTGTGTATGTATATACTGCTGTGTGAGATTTTGTCTGTATAGATTTGCTTCCACATTTGTCCTAGGGTTCTATCTGTCCTTTTTTGTTTTTTAACTTTTTTTCTTAATAATTATTTTCTATTTTAATAACTTTATTATCTTTTATCTTACTTTATTTTATTTTGCATTATCTTCTTTCTTTCTTTCTTTCCTTCATTCCTTCCCTCCTTCCTTGCTTCCTTCCTCCCTCCCTCCCTCCTTTCTTTCTTTCATTCCTTCTTTCTTTCTTTCTCTTGTTCTTTCTACTTCTACTAATTCTTTCTTTCTACATTTTCTCCCTTTTATACTTAGCCATGTGGATGAAAGGCTCTTGGTGCTGCAGCCAGGAGTCAGTGCTGTGGCCCTGAGGTGGGAGAGCCAACTTCAGGACACTGGTCCACAAGAGACCTCCTAACTCCACATAATATCAAATGGCAAAAATCTCCCAGAGATCTCCATCTCAACACGAATACCCAGCTTCACTCAACGACCAGCAAGCTACAGTGCTGGATACCCTGTGCCAAACAACTACCAAAACAGGAACACAACACCAGCCATTAATAGAGAGGCTGCCTAAAATCTTTATAAGTCCACAGACACCCCAAAACAAACCACCAGACGTGGACGTGCTGACCAGAAAGACAAGATCCAGCCTCATCCACCAGAACACAGGCATTAGGCCCCTCCACCAGGAAGCCTACACAACCCACTGAACCAACCTTAGCCACTGGGGATGGACACCAAAAACAACGGGAACTACGAACCTGCAGCATGCAAAAAGGAGACCCCATACACAGTAAGATAAGCGAAATGAGAAGACAGAAAATCACTGCAGCAGATGAAGGAGCAAGATAAAAACCCACCAACCTAACAAATGAAGAGGAAATAGGCAGTCTACATGAAAAATAATTCAGAATAATGGTAGTAAAGATGATCCAAAATCTTGGAAATAGAACAAAAAAATGCAAGAAATATTTAACAAGGACCTAGAAGAACTAAAGATGAAACAAGCAAGGATGAACAACACAATAAAACAAAAAATACTCTAGATGGGATCGATAGCAGGATAACTGAGGCAGAAGAAAGATGAGTGACCTGGAAGATAAAAGAGTGGAAATAACTACTGCAGAGCATAATAAAGAAAAAAGAATGAAAAGAACTGAAGACACACTCAGAGACCACTGGGACAACATTAAGCACACCAACATTCAATTTATAGGGGTTCCAGAAGAAGAAAAGAAAAAGAAAGGGACTGAGAAAATATTTGAAGATATTAAAGATGAAAAGTTCCCTAATATGGGAAAGGAAATAGTTAATCAAGTCCAGGAAACACAGAGCGTACCATACAGGATAAATCCGAGGAGAAATATGCCAAGACACATATTAATCAAGCTGTTAAAAATTAAATACAAAGAAAACATATTAAAAAGAGCAAGGGAAAAACAACAAATAACACACAAGAGAATTCCCATAAGGTTAACAGCTGATCTCTCAGCAGAAACCCTACAAGCCAGAAGGGACACTCACAACATATTTAAAGTGATGAAGGAGAAAAACTTGCAACCAAGATTACTCTACACTGCAAGGATTGCATTCAGATTTGATGGAAAAATTAAAACTTTTACAGACAAGCAAACGCTGAGAGAGTTCAGCACCACCAAACCAGCTTTACAACAAATGCTAAAGGAACTTCTCTAGGCAAGAAACACAAGAGAAGGAAAAGACTGAAAATAACGAACCCAAAACAATTAACAAAATGGGAATAGGCACATACATATTAATAATTACCTTAAATGTAAATGGATTAAATGCTCCCACCAAAAGACACAGATTGGCTGAATGGATACAAAAACAAGACCCATATATATGCTGTCTACAAGAGACCCACTTCAGACCTAGAGACACATACAGACTGAAAGTAAGGGGATGGAAAAAGATATTCCATGCAAATGGAAACCAAAAGAAAGCTGGAGTAGCAATTCTCATATCAGACAAAATAGACTTTAAAATAAAGACTATTACAAGAGACAAAGAAGGACACTACATAGTGATCAAGGGATTGATCCAAGAAGAAGATATAATCATTGTAAATATTTATGTACCCAACATAGGAGCACCTCAATACATAAGGCAAATACTAACAGCCATAAAAGGAGAAATCGACAGTAACACATTCATAGTAGGGGACATAAACACCCCACTTTCACCAATGGACAGATCATCCAAAATGAAAATAAATAAGGAAACACAAGCTTTCAATGATACATTAAACAACATGGACTTAGTTGATATTTATAGGACATTCCATCCAAAAACAACAGAATACTCAATTTTCTCAAGTGTTCCTGGAATATTCTCCATGATAGATCATATCTTGGGTCACAAATCAAGCCTTGATAAATTTAAGAAAATTGAAATCATATAAAGCATCTTTTCCAACCACAACAATATGAGACTAGATATCAATTACAGGAAAACACCTGTAAAAAATACAAACACATGGAGGCAAAACTATACACTACTTCATAACGAAGTGATCACTGAAGAAATCAAAGAGGAAATCAAAAAATACCTAGAAACAAATGACAGTGGAAACACAACAACCCAAAACCTATGGGATGCAGCAAAAGCAGTTCTAAGAGGGAAGTTTATAGCAATACAATCCTACCTTAAGAAACAGGAAGGATCTCGAATAAAAAAGCTAACCTTGCACCTAAAGCAATTAGAGAAAGAAGAACAAAACACCCCAAAGTTAGCAGAATGAAAGAAATCATAAAAATCAGGTCAGAAATAATTGAAAAAGAAATTAATGAAATGATAGCAAAGATCAATAAAACTAAAAGCTGGTCCTTTGAGAAGATAAACAAAATTGAGAACCTATTAGACAGACTCATCAAGAAAAAAAGGGAGAAGACCCAAATCAACAGAATTAGAAACGAAAATGGAAAAGTAATAACTGACACTGCTGAAATACAAAAGATCATGAGAGATTACTACAAGCAACTCTATGCCAATAAAATGGACACCCTGGAAGAAACGGACAAATTCTTAGAAATGCACAACCTGCCAAGACTGAATCAGGAAGAAATAGAAAATATGAACAGACCAATCACAAGCACTGAAATTGAAACTGCAATTAAAAATCTTTGAACAAACAAAAGCCCAGGACCAGAGGGCTTCACAGGCGAATTCTATCAAACATTTAGAGAAGAGCTAACACCTATCCTTCTCAAACTCTACTGATATATAGCAGAGGGAGGAACAATCCCAAACTCATTCTACAAGGCCACCATCACCTAGATACAAAAACCAAACAAGGATGTCACAATGAAAGAAAACTACAGGCCAATATCACTGATGAACATAGATGCAAAAATCCTCAACAAAATACTAGCAAACAGAATCCAACAGCACATTAAAAGGATCATACACCATGATCAAGTGGGGTTTATTCCAGGAATGCAAGGATTCTTCAATATACGCAAATCTATCAATGTGATAAACCATATTAACAAATTGAAGGAGAAAAACCATATGATCATCTCAATAGATGCAGAGAAAGCTTTTGACAAAATTCAACACCCATTTATGATAAAAACCCTGCAGAAGGTAGGCATAGAGGGAACTTTCCTCAACATAATAAAGGCCATATACGACAAGCCCACAGCAAACATCATCCTCAATGGTGAAAAACTGAAACAATTTCCACTAAGATCAGGAACAAGACAAGGGTGCCCACTGTCACCACTCTTATTCAACATAGTTTTGGAAGTTTTAGCCACAGCAATCAGAGAAGAAAAGGAAATAAAAGGAATCCAAATCGGAAAAGAAGTAAAGCTGTCACTGTTTGCAGATGACATGATAGTATACATAAAGAATCCTCAAGATGCTACCAGAAAACTACTAGAGCTAATCAATGAATGTGGTAAAGTAGTAGGATACAAAATTAATGCACAGAAATCTCTGGCATTCCTATACACTAATGGTGAAAAATCTGAAAGTGAAATCAGGAAAACACTCCCATTTACCATTGCAACAATAATAGTAAAATGTCTAGAAATAAACCTACCTAAGGAGATGAAAGAACTGTATGCAGAAAATTATAAGACACTGATGAAAGAAATTAAAGATGATACAAATAGATGGAGAGATATACCATGTTCTTGGATTGGAAGAGTCTACATTGTGAAAATGACTCTACTACCCAAAGCAATCTATAGACTCAATGCAATCCCTATCAAACTATCAGTGACATTTTTCACAGAACTAGAACAAAAAATTTCACAATTTGTATGGAAACACAAAATACCCCGACTAGCCAAAACAATCTTGAGAACAAAAAACGGAGCTGGAGGAATCAGTCTCCCTGACTTCAGACTATACTACAAAGCTACAGTAATCAAGACAGTATGGTACTGGCACAAAAACAGAAAAATAGATCAATGGAACAGGATAGAAATCCCAGAGATAAACCCACGCACATATGGTCACCTTATCTTTGATAAAGGTGTCAGGAATGTACAGTGGAGAAAGGACAGCCTCTTCAGTAAGTGGTGCTTGGAAAACTGGACAGGTACATGTAAAAGCATGAGATTAGATCACTCCCTAATACCATACACAAAAATAAGCTCAAAATGTATTAATTACATAAATGTAAGACCAGAAACTCTCAAACTCTTAGAGGAAAACACAGGTGGAACACTCTATTACATAAATCACAGCAAGATCCATTTTGACCCACCTCCTAGAGAAATGGAAATAAAAACAAAAATAAACAAATGCGACGTAATGAAACTTCAAAGCTTTTGCACAGGAAAGGAAACCATAAACATGACCAAAAGACAACCCTCAGAATGGGAGAAAATATTTGCAAATGGAGCAACTGACAAAGATTAATCTCCAAAATTTACAAGCAGATCATGCAGCTCAATAACAAAAAAACAAACAACCCAATCCAAAAATGGGCAGAAGACCTAAATAGACATTTCTCCAAAGAAGGTATACAGACTGCCAACAAACACATGAAAGAATGCTCAACATCATTAATCATTAGAGAAATGTAAATCAAAACTACAATGAGATATCATCTCACACCAGTCAGAATGACCATCATCAAAAAATCTAGAAACAATAAATGCTGGAGAGGGTGTGGAGAAAAGGGAACACTCTTGCACTGCTGGTGGGAATGTGAATTGCTTCAGCCACTATGGAGAACAGTATGGAGGTTCCTTGAAAAACTACAAATAGAACTACCATATGACCCAGCAATCCCACTACTGAGCCTATACCCTGGGAAAACCATAATTCAAAAAGATTCATGTACCAAAATGTTCATTGCAGCTCTATTTACAATAGCCAGGAGATGGAAACAACCTAAGTGTCAATCATCAGATGAATGGATAAAGAAGATGTGGCACATATATACAATGGAATATTACTCAGCCATAAAAAGAAATGAAAGTGAGCTATTTGTAATGAGGTGGATAGTCCTAGAGTCTGTCATGCAGAGTGAAGTAAATCAGAAAGAGAAAGACAAACACCATATGCTAACACATATATATGGAATTTAAGAACAAAAATGTCATGCAAAACCTAGGGGTAAGACAGGAATAAAAACACAGACCCACTAGACAGTGGACTTCAGGATATGGGGAGGGGGAAGAGTAAGCTGTGACAAAGCGAGAGAGAGGCATGGACATATATACACTACCAAATATAAGGTAGATAGCTAGTGGGAAGCAGCCCCATAGCACAGGGAGATCAGCTCGGTGCTTTGTGACTGCCTGGAGGGGTGGGATAGGGAGGGTGGGAGGGAGGGAGACATAAGAGGGAAGAGATATGGGAACATATGTACGTGTATGACTGATTCACTTTGTTATAAAGCAGAAACTAACAACAACAACAACAAAAAAGACTTTGTAGCAACAGAGCTTTTGTAAGAAAAAACGAGTTTTGTTGATCATAAAAAAAAGTAATCCATTGTGTGTGTGTGTGTGTGTGTGTGTGTGTGATGTGTGTGTGTGTGTGTGTGTGATATGTGTGTGTGTGTGTGTGTATATATATATATATATATATATATATATACACACACACATATATATCACATTTTATTTATCCATGCATGCATTGATGGACACTTTGGTTGCTTCCACCTTTTGGCTATTGTAAATAATACTGCCATGAACACAGGTATACAAAATATATCTTTGAGACCGTGCTTTGAATATATTCATATATATACCCAGAAGTGGGCTTTCTGGATCATAGGTAATTGTATTTTAAAATTTTAGAGGGATCACCATACTATTTTCCCTAGCATAGTGAAATTCCCTTCAACAATGCACAAGTCTTCCAAATTCTCCACTTCCTTTCCATCACTTATTTTATGTGTGTTTGGGTTTTGTGACAGCAGCCTTCCTGATGGGTGTGATGTGATATCTAATTGCAGTTTTGATTTGCATTTCTCTTATGATTAGTCATGTCGAGTATCTTTTATTTATTTTTATTTTTGTGGTACGCTGGCCTCTCACCGCCGCGGCGTCTCCCGTCGCGGAGCACAGGCTCCGGATGCGCAGGCCCAGCGGCCATGACTCATGGGTGCAGCCGCTCCGCGGCATGTGGGATCCTCCCAGACTGGGGCACGAACCCGTGTTCCCTGCATCGGCAGGCGGACTCTCAACCACTGTGCCACCAGGGAAGCCCCATGTCGAGTATCTTTTCAAATGATTGCTGGTGTTTCATATTAATTTATATTCTCTTTCTATATTTTCTGTTTTTTTTAAAATTTCTTCCAGATATAATCTCCAACTGTTGATTATATTAATTAAGATTTTGTTTTTACATTTACAACTAGTTTTTTTTGGAGGACACAAAATTTACATGGTTCAAAGTGAAATATTCTATAGGTGGTTCACTGAATTACTTTATGAATAAATTAGGCATCTGGTTAAGCAAGTTTTAAAACTTTTTACATCTTAGAGTATTGAGACCACGTTCTATATAGTGATTCCTAACTTTTCCAGTATGAATATACCTATTATTTTATTTTTCTTAGTGTGGAATTATTTTTGAAAAATACAAATATTTTCAAGAATAAGATAAAATACCAATACTTCCAGAGAATAACAAATTTCACATAGTCCATGAAGGAAAAATGTTAACATTTTCTCAAATTTGTGTTATTTTAAAGCAACATAAATATGACATTATTATACACATATAATTGATAATTGCTTGGCACCTTCCTCCAGCCTTATTTTCTTCCTCCACAAATGTAAATGTTAGGCTGAAAGTTTTAGCTTTTGATTCACATTTTTTAATTTTAACTATATAAGTTAACGTTCACACACAAAATATTCCTTTATGTTTTAAAAATCATTTTTACTACACAAACATTTTACATTATGATATTCTGTGGAATATATCATTCTGTGGCCTTTTATTCTTTTGTTTTGTTTTTAATGATGAGTGACATATTTTTAATTTTTTTTAATTTTTTATTTTATATTGGCAATAGTTGATTAACAGTGTTGTGTTAGTTTCAGGTGTACAGAGTGATTCAGTTATACATATAAATGTTTCTATTCTTTTTCAAATTCTTTTACCAATTAGGTTGTTACATAATACTGAGAAGTGTTCCCTGTGCTATACAGTAAGCCCTTTTTGGTTATCCATTTTAAATATAGCAGTGTGTACATGTCAATCATAAATTCCCTAACTCTCCCTCCTCCCCACCCTTATACTGTGGTACATGGAAATCTAATTCAATCATGTAAACTGCTATCAATTATTCCATTATGTGAATATATTATAATTTACTGGTTTATTTGCCTGCTGAAACATAAATGATATGCAACAAACATTCTTTTTTATGATTTTAAAGAAACTTTATTTTAAGAAAGCATACAAATCTCTAGTGATGTGAAAAATATAGTTAAATTACTGTAACATCCAATACAAATGTTATTTTTTTAAAGAAAGATAAGAAAAACACATTATAGTGTCACCTTAGAAAGCCTTCTTAATATACTGGAACTCTAAAAAACTTGGGTTATCATATCTTCTGGTTCTTGCTTCTTCCTGAAATAATGCCATTTTCAGTAACATGGATGGACCTAGAAATTGTCATACTGAGTGAAGTCAGACAGTGAAAGACAAATATAATACGATATCACTTATATATCGAATCTTAAAAAAGGCTACACATGAACTTATCTACAAACCATAAACAGAGTTACAGATGTAGAAAACAAACTTATGGTTACTGGGAGGTAAGTGGGGGGGGGTGATAAATTGGAAGATTGGGATTGACACATACATACTACCATATATAAAATAGATAAGTAATAAGGAACTACTGTACATCACAGGGAACTCTACTTGATACTCTGTAATGGCCTGTATGGGAAAGGAAGGTAAAAAAGAGTGGATATATGTATATGTATATCAGATTCATTTTGCTGTACACCTGAAACTAACACAACATTGTAAATCAACTATACCCCAATGAAAATTTAATTTTTTAATATAAAAAAAGAAAAATTCCCTTTGGAAGATAATTTCTTCATTATCTTCAGAGGCTCTGGAATCTGTTAGATTCAGAACTCAATTTTGAGTGACTTAAGGGAATAAAACCTTTACGACTTTTCTTTCTAAATTGTGTAATATTAAAGGCTGAATGCCCCCTTTGAAGTAATTTATTATTATAGCATCTCTCACTCTACATAACACATTCAGAAATTAATGATTTTTCAACAAATTTAACTTATTACATTAAAAAATCCAGTCTCCCTATGTTTCTTAGTGCATTTAAAAATATTTTTATTGTAATAAAATGCATATAATATAAAATTTATCATGCTAACCGTTTTTAAGTGTACAGTTCAGTGGTATTTAGTACATTCACATTGTTGTGCAAACATCACCATTATTGATCTCTAAAAAATTTTCTTCCTCACAAACTGAAAATCCATACAAATTGAGAAATGACTCTCCACTACCCCTTGTTGAAACTCCTGGCAACCAGTCTTTTGCTTTAGGTCTTTATGACTTTGACTACCCTAGGTAACTCATATAAGGGGAACCATCCAATATTTCCTCTTTTGTCACTGTTTTTTGTCAAAAAAGCTTACATTGTTTCCAACATGTGTTATATTCTTCCTTTTATTTCTTTTATTTTTAGTGATAGCTATCCCAGTGAATGTGAGATGGTATATCATTGTGGTTTTGATTTGCATTTCCTTAATAATTAGTGACACTGAGTATCTTTGTATTTGCTTATTGACCATTTGTATATCTTTGGAAAAATGTCTATTCAGGTCCTTTCCTTATTTCTTACTCAGGGTTTTTTGGTTTTCATTGTTGAGTTGTAGGAGTTCTTTACACATTCTGGATATTAACTCTTTATTATATATATGATATGCAATTATTTTGACTCACTCTGTGGGATGATTATTCACTCTGCTGATAGTGTCCTTTGATATACAGATGTTTTAAAATTTGATTAAGTTCAATCTATTTTTTCTTTTGGCATCACTGCTTTTGATTTCACATCCGAGAAATAAGTTCTAAGTCCAATGTCCTGAAGCTTTTTCTGCCATGTTTCCTTCAAAGAGTTCCATAGTTTTATCACTTAGGTTTAAGTCTTTGATGCATTTTGAATTAATTTTGTGTATGGTGTGAGGTAAGGATCCAATTTCATTTTTGCATGTCAATATAGAGTTTTCTAAACACCATTTGTTCAAGAGACTGCTCTTTCCCCATTTTGTAATCTTGGCACTCTTGTCAAAAATCATTTGACCATATATGTGAAGTTTATTTCTAGGCTCTCAATTCTATTCCATTGATCTATATGCCTTTTGCCAGTGCCACCTGTTTTGTTTACTGCAGTTTTGTAGTAAGTTTGATATCAGGAAGACTTAGACTTCTTTGTTCTTCTTTATCAAGATCGTTTTGGTGACTAGCTCTCCTTTATGATTCTGTATGAATTTTATGATGGATTTTTCCCTTTCTGAAAAGACTGTCACTAAGATTTTGATAAAAGATTGCACTGAATCTGTAGCTTGCTTTGAATCATATTGCCATCTTAACAATATTAAGTTTTCCAATCCATGAACACAGGATGTTTTTCCATTTATTGGTGTCTTTACTCTTTTCTCAGCAGTGTTTTTTTTTTTAGTTTTGACTCTACAACTCTTTCAGCACCATGATTAAATTTATCCCTAAATAGTTTATTCTTTTTGATGCTATCACAAATAGAATTATTTTAATTTTCTTTTCAGATTGTTCATTATCACTGTATGGAAATGCAACTGATTTTTGTTTGTTGATTTTGTATCACATGTCTTTGCTGAATTTATTTGTTCTAACAGGGATTTTTGTGTGGAATCTTTAGTACTTTCTACACATAAGTTCATTTCAAAGGCAGAGATAATTTTACTTCTTGCTTTCCAATTTAGATGCCTTTTACTTATGTTCTTACCTAAAGGCTCTAGTTATGACTCCCAATGCTATGTTGAAAAGAAGTGGTTAAAGTGGGTATCCTTGCCTTGTTCCTTATCTTAGACAAAAGATTTGAGCCTTTGACCATTTAATATAAGCTCTGGGGTTTTCATATATTTCCTTTATTATGTTAAATTATTTCTTTGTATCCTTAGTTAGATGACTGTTTTTATCATGAAAATGTGTTGAATTTTGTCAAATACCTTTTCTGCATCAATTGAAGAAATCATATATATATATTTTTTCTGTTAATGTGATATATTGTATTGATTGACTTTTGTATGTCAAACCATGCTTGAACTCCAGGAAGAAACATCACTTGGTTATGGTGAATAATCTTTTTAATATGTTGTTGAATTTGGTTTGCTTGTATTTTGTTGAAGATTTTTCTTCAATACTGATATTGAATTTTCATCTGTAATTTCTTTTCTTGTACTATTTTTGAATAGCTTTGGTACCAGGGTAATGCAGGGCTCATAGGATTAGTTAAGAAGTCTCTGCCTCTTCAATTGTTTGGGAATAGTTTGAGAAAGATTGGTGTCAGTTCTTTAAATGCTTTGTACAATTTACCAATTAAGTCATCTAGTCCTAGAATTTTCATTGTTGGGATATTTTCAATCACTGCCTCCATCTCATTACTAGTTATAGATACATTCAGATTTTCTCTTCATGATTCAGTCCTGGTTGATTGTGGGTTTCCAATAATCTGTACGTATTATCTAGGTTATGCAATTTTTCACATACAATTGTTCATAGTACTCTCATATAACCATTTTTATTTCCATAAGCCTTTTTTGTTTCTATAAATTTCATAGTAATGTCACCTCTTTCATTTCTGATTTTGTTTATTTGAGTTTTCTCTCTTTTACTGTTACTTTATCTAGATAAAATTTTGTCAATTTTATATTTTCTTTTGAAGAACAAATTTTAGGGTTTGTTGATATTTTCTATTCTTTTTCTATTGTCTACTTTATTTATTTCTGCTCTAATCTTTGTTATATTTCCTCTCTTTGCTACCTTTGGATTAAGTTATTTTTCTGGTTCCATAAAGTTGTTAATTTGACATGTTTCTCCTTTTTTAGTGTGTTTACATATACATTTTCTTTTTTATAAGGATATTTTCCTTGTCTTTACCATGAGGATTACATATAATACCTTAAAGTTATAGCCATCTATATTAAATTGTATTCATTTTAACTTCAATGTAACACGAAAACTCTACTCCTTTACTACTATGCTACCCTCACTTTATGCCATCGATATGATAAATTATATATTTGTTTACTTTGTACCCATTAACATAGATTTATATTTTTATAAATTTGTCTTATATATTTTGCAGAAAATAAATGTGGAGTTATGAACCAAAAGTACAAAATTACTGATTTTTATATTTGCCCATGTTATTAATTTTAGTGGAGATATTTATATCTTAATATGTTTTCAAGTTACTGTTTAGCATCTGTTCATTCATCTGGAAGGACTCCTTTTTGTATTTCTTGTATGGTTCATCTAGTGGTAATGAACTCCTTCAGCTTTTGCTTATATGGAAATGTCATACTTTCCTCCCCATTTTTTTTTTTTTTTGTGGTACATGGGCCTCTCATTGCTGTGGCCTCTCCTGCTGCAGAGCAGAGGCTCCAGACGCGCATGCCCAGTGGCCATGGTTCACGGGCCCAGCCTCTCCACAGCATGTGGGATCCTCCTAGACTGGGGCACGAAACTGTGTCCCCTGCATCGGCAGGTGGACTCCCAACCACTGCACCACCAGGGAAGCCCATCCTCCCCATTTTTGAATGACAATTTTTCCAGATGTCAAATTCCCAGTTCACAGATTATTTTCTTCACTTAAAAATATTATCTCACTGCTCTTTGGCCTCCAGGCTTCTCCTGGGAAATATGCTGATAATCTTATTGAGGATTCTTCATATAGGTCAAGCCACATTTCCTTGCTGCTTTTAAGATTCTCTATGTTTGACTTTTGACATTTGATTATAATGCATGTTAATGTGGGTCTCTTTCAGTGTATCCTACTCGGTCTTCTTGGATTTGTAGATCCATGTATTTCTTCAAATTTGAGAAGTTTTCAGCCATTGTTTCTTTAAATAATCTCTCAGGCCTTTTCTTTTCTTCTGGGACACTCATATTGTGTGCCTGCTTAATGGTATCCCTTATGTTCCTGACGCTTTCTTC
Source organism: Pseudorca crassidens (assembly GCF_039906515.1). Classification (NCBI taxonomy): domain Eukaryota; kingdom Metazoa; phylum Chordata; class Mammalia; order Artiodactyla; family Delphinidae; genus Pseudorca; species Pseudorca crassidens. The sequence continues at coordinate 54,743,634 of NC_090317.1, read as the reverse complement.
ACTTTCTTGACTCATTTTTTTTTCCCCTCAAACATGATAAATTCTTATGCTCTGTCTTCAGGTTCACAGATGCCTTTATCTGCCTATATAGTTCGCTTGTTGGACCCTCTAAATAATTTTTTGATTCAGTTATTATAGCTTTCAGTTTCAGAATTGTTCTTGCTTCCTTTTTATAAATCTATCTCTGTTGATATTCTCAGCTTAGTCATAGATCATTTTCCTGATTTTTCCTTACTCCTTTGTCTGTGTTTTCCTTTAACTCTTTGAGAATATTTAAAATAGCTATTTCAAAATATTTGTCTAGTAATACTGATGCCAGAAATTCTTCAGGGGTGGTTTCTGGAGGTTTATTTTGCTCCTTTGAATGGGCCATGTTTTTCTATTTGTTTTATAAAATGGTAGGAAGACATATATCACATTTTAGCCCAAATTGCCAATTTTTTCACCACAAATTTGTAAGGTATATCTTCCCCGCAGATTATATATATATATATATATATATATATATATATATCTTCCATTACTGTCTCTATTGGGGAGGGTGGCACAATTTAATTTTTCTTTTCTTTTTTTTCCAAAAGTTTTCCTGACAATACTAGTAGTGTTGAATTTCCGTAGTTTTGATATGAATAAGGTAAAGCATGTGATGGTTGTTAGTTAAACTGATTAAGGAGAATAAAAGAGGGTTTAAACCCTGTCTGTGCTTCTTTGACTGCTTTAAAAAAACAAAGCCATCAGAAACTATAGAAATATGCAAGAAGTCAGCGCTTAGAGGAAATTAAATTCTCATCTAAAACACCTTCTAAGGTATACTACTGTTGAATCAACATGACCACATAATTTTATCCTTTCCCTTTAAAAGGGAAACAAATCAACTTATACATACAACAAATTTTGTCACTAAATTTGATTCCTTTCTTCTTTAACATGTCAGTTAAGATTAATAGACACAATGCAGTTTAAGTAGATGGTTAAACATGACAATTAGTGAAATTCCCACTGGGACAAATGCTGAGGCCATTCCCAAGAAGATTGGGACCCAGTGAATTACTGTTATTATAAAATATTTATTATTATTTTCATTGTTAAATTTTTTATCTGGTGAGTATATATCACTTTTTGATATTATATTTTTCTTATTTGAAAATTAGTACATGATTATGGATGAAAATTTTGAAACTAAAAAATGCCAAACATAAAAATGAAAATGAATCAATGTTAGCTTTTTGATTTATATTTTTCAGAATTTTCATGTGCATAAAGTTATTAGTATTTTATATCAAAAATCTAAAAATGATTGTCATTTTTGTCACCAAATATCTGATCCATATCCTCACTGCACATATCATATAAATGGAATTGTGTATGTGGTCTTTGTGACCACTGGCTTCTTTTACTTAATATTTTCAAAGTCTATCATGTTGTAGCATTCCATTTTTTATGGCCAACTGATATAACACATTTTGTTCCTTCAACCATCTGTTGATGGACAGTGGGATATTTACACTTTTTTTGGATATTATGGATAACATTGAGGTGAAAATCATGTACAACATTTTGAGTGGACACAGGTTTTAATTACTCTTGGTTATATACCTAGAGTAGAATATGGAATTGCTGGGTCATATGGAAACTTTATATTTAACAATTAGAAGAACTGTGAAAGTGTTTTACAAAGTAGCTGCAACATTTTACATTTCCACAAGCAATGTGTAAATGTTTGCATTTATACACATTCTTGGCAACACTTGTTATTATCTGTATTTTTGATTACAATCATCCTTGTGGGTATGCAGTGGTATCTCATATTCATTTTGTTTTACATTTCCAAAATGACTAATGATGTTGAATATCTTTTCATGTGCTTATTGGTAATTTTTATATCTATTTTGGAGAAATCTCTATTTATGTTTTTGCCTGTTTATAATTAAGTTGTCTTTTTATTATTGAGTTGTAAGAGTTCTTCATAGCAGCTAGACACAGTTCTCTTATCAGACTTATGATTTAAAAATATGTCTTCCATGCTCTGTAAGGAACTTCATGATCTGAGCTTTATTCTAAAATGGCTGTCAAAGAATGAGATAAGCATCTTTACACAAATTGATGTAGATCTGTGTGAGTGGGACAGGCAAAAACAATTTACCATGAACTAGTTTCCAATGGATTACTGGGGGAAATTAGTTCTTTAGAGAAACTGAAATAACACATATAGATATAGATACAGATATATATATATATATATATATAATATATATAGTAAGATATACATTAGAACGTTACATAATATATATATTAATATAACATACATATTAGCATTTTACTTACACACAAAGAATAGATGTTCTTAGGGTTCATGTGGAGTCATAGGCCAAGAAAACAGCTAGTTAAGGTTAAGTCAGAAGGAGCAGGATAAGACAACATACTTACCTTGTGATGGCACCCTAACTGCATTAACTTTCATTACAAATAAAACTTGAAATTTGGTAAAAGCACCACCATTTCAAAAGTGAAATATGCGGCTTCCCTGGTGGCACAGTGGTTGAGAGTCCACCTGCCAATGCAGGGGACGCAGGTTCATGCCCTGGTCTGGGAAGATACCACATGCCATGGAGCGGCTAGGCCCATGAGCCATGGCCGCTGAGCCTGCACATACGGATCCTGTGCTCCACAACAGGAGAGGCCACAGCAGTGAGAGGTCTGCATACCAAAAAAAAAAGTGAAATATGCTAATGTGCCTGAAACACTAATACCTCAAGATACTTCTCACTGGAAAAACTTACTGGCCACAATACAATGACAGTGCTTTAATTCTATTAAACAACTATTTCTACAATACTTTATACTCATAACTTAAATGTAGCTGCTTCTTGAGTTGTTTATATTTATTTCAGAATTTATCTCTTTGTTCCAAGAAACTATTTTTTAACTCAAGCATATCTCTTAAAATGCATGCAAGAGATATAATTCAGTTCTTATGCACTTTAAAGCTTTAATTATGTAATTATATGACAGATTAACTTTAAACTAAATATAAAGGCAATATTATACATAGATTAGGACAATCATAATATATATATTTTAGAATTTTAAAAAATTTTTTATAATATTCTTCTAGCAGATCTAACTTGAATAAACCCTAATTTGTGATCTTTGCAAAAATGATGTTAATGATATATCCCCAACATCCAAATACAATATATCAACTATTAGTAGAAAATTTAATATAATTTGAAATGCCAATTACAGATTATGTCTATTAGACGCATACATTTCAGTCTGAATATTTAATTGCCAGATTATGAAGACATCTTAAAGAAGGCATGATAATAAATGCATATTAACAAGAAAAGGATGCCCACTTTTGCCATATCTATTCAACAGAGCACTGGAAGTCAACCAGAGCAATTAGGCAAGAAAAATTAAAAAAAACTTCCAAATTAGAAAGCAAGAAATAAAATTATCTGTTTGTTGAAAACATGGTCATATAAGTAGAAAATGCTAAAGATTCCACAAAAAATGTTAGAACTAATAAATCCCCCAAAGTTGCAAGCTAGAAAATCAATCCACAAAATTAGTTTCTATTCTATGAACTAACAATGATAAATATGAAAAGGAAATTAAAACAACAATTGCATTTACAATAACATCTAAAAGAATAAACTGCTTAGGAATAAAACTTAATCAAGGAAGTGAAAAACTTGCACAATCAAAAGTAAAAAAACATTGCTGAAAGAAATGAAAAAAAAAACACCAATAAATAGAAGGACATCCTGTGTTCATGAACTGGAAGGCAATGTTGTTAAGATGTCAATACAATCCAAAGCAATCTACAGACTCAATGCAGTTCTTATCAAATCCTAAAAACATTTTTACAGAAATAGAAAAATATATCCTAAAATTCACATGGAATTTCAAGAGACCCCAAATGGAAAAAAAAAAAAAACATGAAAAAGAAAAGAATTGGAGGGCTTACACTGTTGTGCGTCAAAACTTACTACAAAGCTATAGAAATCACAACAGTGTGATACTGGCTTAAAGGCAGACATGGAATAGAACAATGGAATGGAACTGAGAACCCATAACTATGCCCTTGTATATACATTCAAATCATTCTTATACCTATAAATGGGGTATAATCTTTAATCTTTAAAAATTATGAATCACTATGTAATCCTAATTAATAATTAAAATTGGGCTGGGTAAATATTATTATTTCTGGTTTACAAATGAAGAAAGTCAGGCACAGAGAAAAGTAAGCAAACTGCTGATTTAAACACCAAAAACAGTGTGACGGACTGTAGTCCTTTCATTAACCATAAGATAGCTGCTGTTTTACTTCTTTTCTGAATAGAAAAATTGAGGTATTGAGAGTTTAAGTAACTTGCCCTAAATTATATGTGTTCAGAAACTATTCACATACATATTTGATTCTGAACCTGAATCTCAAATTCTCAGCAATTCTTTAACTCTCCAACTTACAATTTACTCCTCATATGTCCAGAAAATAAACTCAGGAATCACAGATTCAGTTTTAGTCAGAACACTGATCCCTCCCAATGAAAAACACAGAAGAAAATTTTTAAAAAAAAGTGGAACTGACAAATAAATAAAAGAACTTATACTTTTAAAATGTACAATAAAATAGATTTTTCACAAATTAGCTTAAAAAACTGAGAAAAGAGAAATGCATAAATACACAACATTAAAATCATGAATGGAGATAAACATAGATAAAGAGGACATAAAAATAATGAGAATAATTTATTCAAGTCCATAAAAATAAAATCAAAGATCTAGATAAAATACCTGGTTTTGTAGGAAATATAAAATAACAAAGTTCCTTTAAGAGCTAGAAAATCTAAACAGACAAGTTACCTTTGGATAAAGAATATTAGAGAACGTCATCCAGTAACTGCTACTAAAACCCACCAGTCACAAAATGTTTTCTTAGGTGAATTATTTTAATTCTGGAGAGAGCAGATAAGTGCAATACTTTTTAAATGATTCTTTTTATCAGTCGAATTATTACCCCACCATGACAAATTTATATGTTGAAACCCTAACACTCAGGACCTCAGAATGTGACTGCGTTTTGAGATAGGGCCATTAAAGATATGATTAAAATAATGCTCTTATGGGGGCCCTAATACAATCTGACTGATGTGCTTATAAGAAGAAATTTGGACACAAAGAGAGAAACCAAGAGTGACATGTATACACTAATATGTATAAAATAGATAACTAATAAGAACCTACTGTATAAAAAATATAAATTAATTAAATTAAATTTTAAAAAAAAGAGTGCATGTGCACAGAGGGAAGACCACGTGAGGACACAGCAAGAAGATGGACACCTGCAAGCCAAGCAAAGAGATCTCACAAGAACTCTGACTGTAGATACCTTAATCTTGGACATATAACCTCTAGAACTGTAAGAAATACATTTCTCTATCTTAAGTCACCCAGACTGTCCTGTTTTGTTATGGCAACCCTATTAAACTAATACAGTTCCAGAACACAGGGTAAAATTTCCAAATTCCTGTTTATAGGCCCACGTAACAGTGATACCAATTCTGACAAAGTACACAGATAAAAAGAAAATCAGAGAACAATTTCAGGCAGAAATGTTGATGCAAAACCTTAAATAAAATATTAGGTAGGAAAAGTTTAATCTTAGGTAGATATTTGACATAATTAATCATACTATTAAAATGTCAGTGGAATTAAAAACATACAATGATTTTAATAAATGCCTGATGATATTTGACAAAAGTCAACATTACAACATAAATTCTTGATTAAAAAATTGTTAATAAAATATCGGTAGCTGGATATTCCTTTAGGAGCTCTAGCTATAATTATAGATATATAGATATACATATCTCAAAACAAAAAACAGCATCATTTTTATTGAAATATCATTGATGTATAACATTGTATAAGTTTGAGGTATACAATGTGTTGATTTGATATATTTACATATTGAAATATGATTACCCCATTAGTTAACACTTCTATCAGGTCACATAATTATCATTTCTGTGGTGGGGAAAATTAAGATGTACTCTCTTAGCAACTTTGAAGTTTACAATACAGTATTATTGACTATAATCACTATGCTGTGCATTAGGCTACTGAGACTTATCTACTACTTGCCAGTTTGTACCCTTAAAAACATATCCCCAGTTCCCACACCTGATAGTCCTTAGTAATCATTTTTAGATTCTCCATAGAAGTGATATCCTACAGTACTTGTCTTTCTCCAACTTATCTCACTCAGCATAAGGCACTCAAGGTCTATCCATGTTGTTGCAAATGGCAGGATTTCCTTCTTTCTCATGGCTGAATAATATTCCATTGCACATACGTAACACATACATAGCATCTTCTTTATCCAGTTATCCATTGCTGGGCACTTAGATTGTTTCCATATCTTGGCTATTGTGAATAATGCTTCAATAAACATGGGAGTGTGTATCTCTGAGAACTCTTGTTTTTTTCTCCTTTCAATATATACCCAGAAGTGAAATTGCTGGACCATATGTTAGTTCTATATTTAAGTTTTTGAGGAAACTCCATACTGTTTTCCACAGTGGGTGAGACAATTTACATACCTATCAACAGTGTACAAGGACTCCCTTATCACCATATCTTAGCCAGCATTTGTTATCTCTTGTTTTCTGGATGATAGCCATTCCAACTGGTGTGAGGTGATATCTCACTGTGATTTTGATTTGCATTTCCTTGACAGATCAGTTTTATTAGCAAAACTTTAGCTATAAAGTAAGAAAGGATGCACATCACCACTACTACCACTATGCTCTTCTGGCTACACTAGATAATAAAATTGGATAAATAAAAGAAATAAGGGGGCTTCCCTGGTGGTGCAGTGGTTGAGAGTCCACCTGCCGATGCAGGGGACACAGGTTCGTGCCCCGGTCCAGGAAGATCCCACATGCCGTGGAGTGGCTGGGCCCGTGAACCATGGCCGCTGAGCCTGCACGTCCGGAGCCTGTGCTCCGCAACGGGAGAGGCCACAGCAGTGAGAGGCCTGCATACCGCAAAAAAAAAAAAAAAAAAAAAAAAAAAAGGTATAAACACATACAAATAATAATGCTTTATGTAGATTATATGATTATATTTTTAAAAATAATCTCTGCACACAGCAATTAAAATCAATAGTAGAATTCAGTAAGGTAGCTGGTTACAACACTCATATACAAAGCTTAATAGATTTTCAATACATACAAAATAATTAATTAGAATATAATGGGAGAAAATACATCATTTGCATCAGCAAGAGAAATGAAACACTTAGAGACAAATTTAACAAATTGAATGTGTGACTTTTAAAACTATCCTAGAACTTCCCTGGTGGCGGAGCAGTTGAGAGTCTGCCTGCCAATGCAGGGGACACAGGTTTGTGCCCCAGTCTGGGAGGATCCCACATGCCGCGGAGCGGCTGGGCCCGTGAGCCATGGCTGCTGAGCCTGCGCGTCCGGAGGCTGTGCTCTGCAATGGGAAAGGCCACAACAATGAGAGGCCCGCATACCGCAAAAAAAAACAAACAAACAAACAAACAAAAAACAACTATCTTAAAAAACTTGGGTAGAGTCAATGAGCAAATATTCTTTGTGTTTTTAGATAGAAATGACCCAATGTTATAATGATAATCACGGTTCCCTAAACTAATATCAAGATTCAGTATGATTTAAATTAAAATAATAATATATTGCAGATCTTGACAATTTTATATTAATATATACCTTGTAACTATCCAGAAGATCTCTGGTAAAAGGAGAATAATTAGTCATTAATCTTTCTTTCAGGTTTTAAAACAAGGTAGTAATTAAGGAGATTGATATTCTTCCTTGAGTACACTAACAAATAAAGAGCACATATATTTCAAACATACACTCAAAAATATATCAGATTTTAAATATGATTCATGCCTAATTGAACAAGCTTTCTCCCTACAATTTCCAGGTTATTAGTTATTTTAAGGAAGGCACAAGACTTCCAAAACTATAAAAATCATCCTTCCATGTTTACATATTTGTTCAATCTGCAATTTATTTTAGTATCAAAAGGGTTATGTGAAATATAGAACCATTTAAATAGCACCAGTGAGGTAACATACTTCATCTGTCAAAGCAGTAAATATTTAAAAATTTTATAATGTCTGCTCTTGAATAGAGTGTGGAAACTAATACCTTGACATTTGTAGGTGGGAACGTAACTTGGTGACTTGGGGGAGGGGGTGGCAACTTGACAATATCTATCAGAATTTAAAGTACAAGTATTATTTGAAGTATTATATCATATCTAGGAATTTATTTTCAGATGTAATCATATAAGTTCCCAGAGCTTAATACACTATCTGTTATAGTGTGTGTTTGTGCATTCATGTCTATCTATCTATCTATCTGTATAGTTTGTACATTCCTAATCCACTTCCTGATGGACACATATACACAAAATCTGTTAACAGTATGTTTGCGGAGTGGAATTATTGTAGTCAGGGGATAAAAGCTTTTTCAGTCTGTATGATTCCATATTTTTTCATTTTTACCATGAGTATGTACTTTTAATCAGAAAAACTTTAACTAAAAATTAGTAGTTTATGTAAATACCAATATGATATGCAATTAAACAATTTTAATTAAGATGTATTTTGTTTATAAGTTATTATTTAAAAATACACATAAACATACGACTAATAGGATCATAAAATTGTATAAAAGTCAATTGCACCAGAAAAATAATGGATTTCAGTATCTTCCATTGTGGGAATATACCAAATATTGTGTACATTTTCCAAATATTTCTGGAGTATAACTCACACACACAGAGTGTGGGAAAAGCCTTTAGTTTCAGGCATCTAGAAATGAAATACATGTTCTATACTTCAACACATGAATATTCAAGATAAGCATGTGAAAACCTGGGGAAAATTAAATATATATGTAGATTCAGTAATATACATTTATGTGTACCTATCTATATCTGTCTAATATTTTATATATATATATTCATTCACCACTTTTAAACATTTTTTTCTCTCAAAACCATAAAAATACATCCAACTCAGTCTTCTTTGGAAATAATAAATCATTTAGTCAACATGATCCTTGTGATATGACTTTTATATTCTACTACAAAAGTTCATATAGCATTGGTCTAAAAATATGCTATCCAAACAGCATATACAAGGGTACATTATTTGACACATGAATTGACTCTGTCTTTAGAAAAGTGAATGCAAACCATAAGTGTTCACTCACTGTTTACCAAACTTCTCCAAACTGGAAAATGCTGTTGGGAATGTTACATGATTCAGTACTTTATAGTTCTTGATTTAAGGCCCAGAAAATAACATGGAAATATGATTATATAAATATTGAACTTTTGTTTCCTTTTAACGATTTTTAAAGCTTTTAGTTTGTACCAAGAAATACTTTAGAAATATATAAGTGCTTTCAGGGAACAATAGTTACCTTTTCCATGAATTCTATAAATCTTCTTAACAAATTTATTTGGAAAGACAGCATGTCTCCAGTGCTTTTCAGACTACTCCAGTTCATGTTGGTTACCATGCAACAGAAGAGCTTTTTAGATAGACCAGAGTTGTCATGAATATATATTGTCTCAGAATAGTATTCTAATCACTGGCACTAAAGATATTTTTAACAAATGTTATTTAAATATTTTCCTAGATATGTAACTACCATTTGGAAGATGAGGAGTTTAGTTCAAAGTGTGTCCTTATGGTATCTGTGTGGGTATTTTACAGCCAAATTTTGAAATGAGCTATTTTTTTTTTATATTGGTGTTCCATACAAAGTTCCAAAAAAGAAATAAAGGACCATTTTCAATCCATTAAAATATCAACAACACACATTTTAAAAAGTGATAGTGGTACCTGAAAAAAGAAGAGAATAATAAAATGAAATCAGTTAGAAGTAATTCATGACACATAGGTATTATAAAATTGATTTTTCCTTTTTTAAATTGAAGTATAGTTGATTTACAATATTATCAGGTGTACAGCATAGTGATTCAGTTTTTTTCTGATTTTACCTGATTTTTATAAATTATATATATATATATCATAATGAGTCACCATTACATAAATATTCTGTTTCCCTTGAACTTCTGAAGTCAGAACTAACAATCAGACTAGTTCAGAAGGCAAATGAATCTTCCTGATAGGTAGATAGTTGCACAAATTTGCAAACTGGACAGCTGGCAAACCGATTAAAAGAAACATTTTATGAAATAAGCACATGCAGAAACCATTACAATTTGTATACACGTTATGAAATCAGAACAAATAACTTTACAAAAATTCACCAGCTTGAAGTAGTTATGAAATTAGTCAGTTAGATATTGGAGGAGGAGGACAGAGTCAATGTTAACTTGCTTGTGTGCATTCTTTTTTTTTTTTTTTTCGTGGCACGCGGGCCTCTCACTGTTGTGGCCTCTCCCGTTGTGGAGCACAGGCTCTGGACACGCAGGCTCAGCGGCCATGGCTCACGGGCCCAGCCACTCCGTGGCATGTGGGATCTTCTGGGACCGGGGCATGAACCCGTGTCCCCTGCATCGGCAGGCGGACTCTCAACAAGTGCACCACCAGGGAAGCCCGTGCATTCATTTTTAAACTAATGTCAGAAGAGATTAGAGAAAATAGAAGTCATAAGATGAAGTAAATGCTTTAGTAACAATGAGAAAACATTGCAGTTACAACGGAAAAACATTGTAGTTCCAGAAAAAAGAAACCAATCCAGTAAGTACCTTAAGCTAGTCAGACAGAGGTCTTGTTAGACACAGTTTTCATAATTTAACAAATGGGAAAAGATGCTTCAAAGTAATCAAATGAGTAGGCAGTGAATATATTTTAAAGTATACATGAACCTATATTTCTCAAGATATAAGAGTGTTGCCGTTCATATAATGAAAAGCACAGCAGATTAGAGCTGCAAGATAAAATGAGGGCTGCCCAATTAAGTTTGAATCTCAAATTAACAATGAGAAATTTTCTAAGTTTCTTTTCTACTAAAAATTATTCATATTTTATATAACATTCAAATTTAGCTGAGTATCATGTATTTTTATTTGCTATTTCTGGCAACCGTGCAGCTGCAAGGATTCACAAATTCTTTCATTCTCCTTCGACTGTACTAATACTTTCCTCTGTTATATATACTCTACTATGTACATCTTAATACTTACTACTTAATATCAATTATTATACTTTTTAGTTTTAGAATTTCCATTTTATTTTTGTTATAGATTTCATATCTCTAATATAATTCTCTGTCTTTTAATCCATTTCCTTGAAAAATATTAGTTATAACTCTTTTTAAGTTTGTGTCTGATAACTTCAATATTCTATTTTCTCTTTTTTTTTCTATTGGTTTTCAGTCATCTGTCCTTACTTTCTGACATTTGTTAATGCTGGATACAGTGTTATGTATGTGTATGTAATTTCGCATGTGTATGAAAACTCATTAAGGCTTTGGTTGATTTTGGTTGGTGATGTTATTTCACTCCACCAAGATTTGTATTTCTCCTAACTGGCACGTAAAGTCAGAACAGATAGCTTTGATTCATAGAATGCTGGTCTTTATATGGTTTGACTCTATATTTAGGATAAAGCTCTTCCTGGACTTAAAAAGGAATAAGGCCCTTAATTCCAATTCTGGTTTTCCCAGATCACACAATTGCTGAATTCTTCCTAAACATTTTGAGTCTTAAAAGCTAATTTCTTCATTTCTTATCTGCTTCTAACCTAGGTATGTGTACAACACCAACATAGGAGCTGTGAAATGTCTCAAGAAATTCTATGCAGGAAATTAGGCTCAGTTTTCTGAAATTCTCTATTATCTGGGATTTTGGCCCTCTATGTCCACACTACTTGGTAGCCCTGAACTCCAATCTTATCTCTTTAACCCAGTGAGACTTCTGTAACATATAGGCTGCCACATCTGTTCAGTTTCTATACATTTAATGGGGAATTGATAAATGTACCAAAGGTAAATCAACAATGCAGAGCTTGCCTTAGTGTGTTTCCACATGTGTCTGTGATCTCTGGCTCCTCAACTCCTGCCTGCCTTGATTGTTCCCTGATGCTTTTAATCAATCAACTTTTAAAAGTGTATCCATTCTGACAAAGGTGTGGGTAATAACTAAGGGTGTGGAATTGTAACTAGAACATATAAAGAATACTCACAACTGAACAGTAAAAATACCAGTGACCCAATTTAAAAATGGGCAACAGATCTAAATAGATAATTCTCCAAGAAGATATAAAAATGACCAATAAGCACATGTCCAACACCATTAATAATCAGGTAAATGCAAATCAAAACCATAATGAGGAACAACTTAAGATCCACTAGGATGGCTATAATCAAAAAGTCATATAATGACATAAATCACAGCAAGGTCCTTTTTGACCCACCTTCTAGAGAAATGGAAATAAAAACAAAAGTAAACAAATGGGACCTAATGAAACTTAAAAGCTTTTGCGCAGCAAAGGAAACCATAAAGAAGACCAAAAGACAACCCTCAGAATGGGAGAAAATATTTGCAAATGAAGCAACTGACAAAGGATTAATCTCCAAAATTTATAAGCAGCTCATGCAGCTTAATAACAAAAAAACAAAAAAACCCAATCCAAAAATGGGCAGAAGACCTAAATAGACATTTCTCCAAAGAAGATATACAGAGTGCCAACAAACACATGAAAGAATGCTCAACATCACTAATCATTAGAGAAATACAAGTCAAAACTACAATGAGATATCATCTCACACCAGTCAGAATGACCATCATCAAAAAATCTAGAAACAATAAATGCTGGAGAGGGTGTGGAGAAAAGGGAACCCTCTTACACTGTTGGTGGGAATGTAAATTGATACAGCCACTGTGGAGAACAGTATGGAGGTTCCTTAAAAAACTACAAATAGAACTACCATATGACCCAGCAATCCCACTACTGGGCATATACCCTGAGAAAACCATAATTCAAAGAGTCATGTACCAAAATGTTCATTGCAGCTCTATTTACAATAGCCCAGAGATGGAAACAACCTAAGTGTCAATCATTGGATGAATGGATAAAGAAGATGTGGCACATATATACAATGGAATGTTACTCAGCCATAAAAAGAAACGAAATTGAGCTATTTGTAATGAGGTGGATAGACCTAGAGTCTGTCATGCAGAGTGAAGTAAGTCAGAAGGAGAGAGACAAATACCGTATGCTAACACATATATATGGAATTTAAGAAAAAAAATGTCATGAAAAACCTAGGGGTGAAGCAGGAATAAAGACACAGACTTACTAGAGAATGGACTTGAAGCTATGGGGAGGGGGAAGGGTAAACAGTGATAAAGCGAGAGAGAGGCATGGACATATATACACTACCAAACGTAAGGTAGATAGCTAGTGGGAAGCAGCTGCATAGCACGGGGAGATCAGCTCAATGCTTTGTGACCGCCTGGAGGGGTGGGATAGGGAGGGTGGGAGGGAGGGAGATGCAAGCGGGAAGAGATATGGGAACATATGTATATATATAACTGATTCATTTTGTTGTGAAGCTGAAACTAACATACCATTGTAAAGCAATTATACTCCAATAAAGATGTTAAAATGAAAAAAAAAAGTCATATAATAACAAATATTGTTGAGGACGTGGATAAATTGGAACCCTTATACATGGCTGGTAGGATTGAAAAATAGTGCAGCCAACCTTGGAAAACACTCTGGCAGTTCCTCAAATGGTTAAAGTTACCATATTGTCCAGCAATTATTCCTCTCCTATGTAACTACCCAATAGAAGTGAAAACTTATGTCTAGACACAAACTTGCACAGGAATACTTACAGCAACGTTATTCATAATAGACAAAATGAGGTGGAAACAATGCAAATGTCCATCAACTGATAAGTGGAAAAATTGTGGTATATTATTCAGCAGTAAAAAGTAATGAAGTTCTGTTACATGATTAAAAATAATGGATAAATCTTGAAAACATGCTAAGTGAAAGGAGTCAATCACAAAACCCACATATTATATGATTCCATTTATATGAAATGTCAAGAATAGGTGATTCTATGGAGAAGAAAGTATATTAGTGTTTGCCTAGGGTTGGAGGAAATGGGGAAGATAGATGGTAATAGCTAAATAGTACAGGATTTATTTTTGAGGTAATGAAAATATTCTAAAATTGACTATACTCAAGGTTGCACACATTGGTAAGTATATATACTAAACATATATTTACTTATACACATTAAAAGGCTGAATTGTATGATATGTGAACTATATCTCAATAAATCTTTTATAAAAACAAAAAGTAAATCCAGCTTTTATCACTGTTCTTAGCAGAAGGATTAGGCTGATGCCAGCTACTTTGCCATAGTCTAAAGCAGAAGTCAGCCTCTATTGTGTTTGCTGGAAATAACAATGTAAAGGAGTTATTTCAGATGAGCATGCTGAAGAACTAGTGACTTAAGAAGCCATTTTCTTTATTAAGGAACTTTGTTTCTTTAGCTTTTTCACTGGATTTTGGATCATTGGTCAACTGAAAGAGGAAAGGGTCTTCCAGGAGTTACAGGATCTAGGCAACAAATACAAGAACTAGGAGGGTACATGAGGTTGCTGGATCAAGAGGCACATAACTTGAGGTTGGACAAGGTAAAGTCATTCCATATAAGAGACCTCTACTTTGATATAGGATTTAACACTGTTGTAAGAACCTCAAGAGACAGTGTTAAACCCACTGCTCAGGTGACTCTTGCAAGCCTGGAGAAAGAAATGGCCCACAGTAGGTGAAGTTGAAATGCTAGAACTGTAATGGCAAATAGTGGGAAAAGAGATCAAATGGTTAAGCGAAGTGAGCTTACTAGAGTGGATATGTTTTACAAGACTGGTAATCCCACAATATAATTGTGTTCTTTATGACAACCTAGAGAACTCCTACATCTATCAGTGCAATAAGGATGCACTGCTGAAGGGGGCCCTAGCATCACTGAGAAACTAAAATATGGCCATTCTCAGTAGGGCAAAGCTGATTGTAGGCGATGCTATTACAGAACTGAGCTCACTGACAGCAATAGAGATGACCCTATCCTCAAATAACAGAAAACAGGTAATGGTGCTTAAGTGCCAGAAGCAAGATAGGAAAAATTATAATGAGATGCAAGGTCAAAATGGCAGCCAGAGGGTCGTGATCCTTAGAGAGAGATGGAGATGGTTAAGATAATATGGTGTCATCAATGGCAAGATGGATGGGAAGCCAACAAGTACATCAACCTGTACAAATAAAAGAAATCAAGGATATACATGGTCAGGAGGCTAAAAACAGCTGCTTCAAAGTCACAGTTCCTCACCCAGTTTCTGAACCTAAGTGAATATTCAGACCTGGACTGGAACCCAGTGACTAAAGGAAAGGCCAGGACCCAGGAGGATGAAAACTACAACATAATGACAGGTGTATACGTTACTAATTTCCCCAGTCCTTTCTTAAGGGACCAAGGGCCCAAACATTTCAAGGACTATCTGATTCAGGATTCAAATTGATATCCAGACATTTAAAACATAGTAATGGCCCTGATGTTACAGTTGTAGTGTATAGCAAACAAAAAGTAAATGGAGTACCATCCCGGGTAAGGCTTACAGTGGGTCCACTGGGTCCATCGATCCACTCAGTGGTCATTTCTTCAGTCCCCAAATATGTCATTGGAAATCTCATACTTAGTAAGGGACACATTCCAAATATTGGTTCTTTGCTCTGTGAGATAAGAACTATCATCCTTAGTTAGGAAGATCAATGAGAAGTATCTGAAACTTACCTGCCTACACACTACAAACAAGACAGTAAATCAAAAACAGTATTGTATCATGGTGAAATGACCAGCATTAGTGCCACTTTTAAGGACCTAAAGCATGCAGGGCCACTGGTCCTGGCCTCTAAGAAAATAGGCATGTTTTGGAGGATGACAGCAGAATACCACAAACTCAATCCATTAGTAGTCCCACTTCCAGCTGCAATACATGTGGTATCTTTGATAAAGTAAATTAAAATGTCTCAGGTACATATCAAGCAACCATTGATCTGTAAAATGTTGCTTTGCATTCTGTTCAGAAATGTTGATTTAAAATAGTTTACATTTGCCAGGAATAGAAAATAGTATACATTTATGGTACAGTTAACTCTCCTACTCTTTATCATAGTATATTTTGAAAAGACCTTGACGTTCTGAATATTCAGCAGAACATCACACTGACTTACTATACCGATGGCTTCTTATTAATTAGCCTAGATAAGTGAGAAAGAGCAAGCATGTCACAATCCTCTCTAAAACACAGATATACAACTGTGCTGTGACAAGATTTATTACAGCCTAAGGCAAAGGAAAAAATAAATAATATTGATCCTATCTTTATTTAAACACTTGATCATTTGTTCATCATGGAATTTTTGGATAATTTCACTTTTTACAACATTGCATTAAATATTATTTATCTTGATTGCTGTGTTTTTTGCTGCCCTCTTAATTCCTGTTGTGGGTCCCTCATTTGCTTCACCCTAATCCCAACTCTGCAGAGACTCAAGAAATTAGTGAAGATGTTGAGGGTCCAGTGGCCTACAACAGATTGGGACATTTTATCCAAAGTAAAGAAAAGTTATTGCATCTCTCACCACCTCTAAGGGGAAGCACAACATCTAGGAGGCCTTTATGGAAATTGGAGGTTGCACATTCCATACTTAGGAATACTGCTCCCTCCTCTATACCAGATGATATGAAAGACTGCTATCTTTCAGTGAAACTCAGAGCAAGAAAGGGCTCTGCAGCATGTCTGGGCTGCAATGCTTGGGTCCTGTGATACAGCAGACCTTATTGTATTGGAGTATCACTGGTGGGAAAAGACATCATGAAAAATTGATGATAACCCTAATAGGAAAACCACAACACGAACCCCAGTGTTCTAGAAAGGGTCATGCTGTCTGTAATAGATAATAACTTGAAAAATAGCTCCAGAAATGCTGCTGGGTCCCAATAAAGACCTAGTAACTGATAATGTATATCAATTACCCATAATAACATAAGTTCTGTCAGACTCACAAAGATATGGTCAGGCAGGTCCAGCAGTAATCCATCAAAATGCAATTGATACAACAGGGATCAAGTCTTTCCTAAGTAAGACTAGATGCCATATGTAAGCTGCCTGAGCATGTATCCAAGACTCTTTTTTTTTTTTTTTTTTTTTTTTGCAGTACACGGGCCTCTCACTGCTGTGGCCTCTCCCATTGCGGAGCACAGGCTCCGGACGCACAGGCTCAGCAGCCATGGCTCACGGGCCTAGCCACTCCGCAGCATGTGGGATCTTCCCGGACCAGGGCACGAACCCTGGTTCGTTGAGAGTCCGCATCGGCAGGCGGACTCTCAACCACTGCGCCACCAGGGAAGTCCCCATGATTCTTATATCATCTACTATGGTTGCATCTATACCTCTCTCTCATTCCATAACTTGACTTTCTCCAACTTGACTTTAATCTCAGCCATGTGCCTGGTTTTAGTCAATGAGATGTTAACAGAGGTGCAAGAAGCAGAGGCTTTAGATTTATTTGTGTGGTTGGGCAGGTTGTTTGTACATCTGCCATTGCTGTGAGTAGACTATGTGGCTAGGCTGCTGCTCTCAAGAGGGGAGTGAGCGACATGGAAAACAAAACTATGCAGTCATCATAGCCTAAACCAAATTCACCTCAGTGGACCTGTAAAATTGTGAGTAAAAATAAATGCCTATTACAACACGCCACTGAGATTTCCTGGTTGTTTTGCACACAGCAGTACTGCACTAATATATAAAACAATAATTGCAAGACTAAATTAAAACTTCAGAAACAAAAATAGAACTCAAATAAACATTTTCTTCAAAGAAAAGGAAAAACAATAAAAGGATAAGATTGTATCTACCAGGGAAATACTAATCAAAAATGAAAAAAAGTGGTATAGTAACATTAATACCCAGCAAATAAGACAAGAAGTATTATTAGAGGTAGAGTCATTTTATATTGATAAAAGACTCAGTTCAATAAGAATATATACAGTCCTAAATTTTTATCTAATAACATAGCTTCAAAACATACAAAAAAAAATTAGCAATACTCAAAATAAAACCAGACAAATGCACAATTATAGTTGGAGATTTTTACAAAACTTAATAGCTGAGCGAACAATGAAATCAGTAAGGATATTTGAGATTTGAACAATGAGGTTTACAAAGTTGACCTAATTGTCATATATACAATATAACATCCAACAAATACAAAATAGAGATTCTTTCAAGTGCACACAGAAACTTTACAAAAAATTGACTATATTAATCCACAAAGTAATTCTCAACTAATGTTGAAGGGATACAATCATGTAGAGCATACTGTCTGTCTGACTAAAACTAAGCTAAAAATGAATAAGAAGAGGCTTTGAAGAAATACAAATATTTAGAAATTGAGCAATACAATTTTCATAACTCACGGGTCAGAAAAGAAATCCAAAAGGAAATTAAAAATACTTTGAACCAGAAGGTAATGAAATACAACATATCAAAACTTGCAGGACATAGCTAATCAAGACATAGATCTTAATAGTTTTAAATGAAATTTTTGGAAAATAAAAAAGCTAAAGATTCATAATCTAAACAAACATCTCAACTGGCTAGAAATTACAGCAAATTAGACCAAAAGAAAATGTAAGCAAGGAAATAATGAAGATAAGAACAGAGATCAATAAAAAATAATACAACACCACCATAACAAAATCAATAAAATTTATAAAACAGTACTGTTTTTTTTTTCCTTTGGAAGAACAAATAATATTGAATAACATTAAAAATAAGAGAGGTGGTCCTAATTACCTATATCAAGACATCATTACATATTAGATAACATAGGTTATTACGAATTATTTTATTCCCACACATTTAAAACTTTGGATTAAATGGACAAATTTATTTTAAAAAGCCAACTATGAACAATAACAGAAAAGATAGAGCAATCTTAGTTTTTCTCTAGTTATTAAACAAATTGAATGCATAAGTGAAAACCCTTCTCATAAAGAAATTTCCAGATCCAGATATCTTGACCAGTGAACACTTCTTAATATATATGGAGGAAATAACATCAGTGTTTCACAAACTTTTCCACTGAATAATAAAAGAGAGAGTCAACTTTTTCATTTGTTTTATGAAACCAGTATAACCTTGGTAAGAAACAAAAATAACATTTCTTTACCATTACAAATATAAGTGCAAAAGTTCGAAACAAAATATTACCAACTCATATACTGTGATATACGAAATCTATAGAAAATGCATTATTCCATCATTAGATTTATTTCAGGCAGGCAGGGTTAGTTTAACATTTGCATATTAATCAGGATAATTCATCAAATTAATGGAGTAAAGGAGAAAAATTATATGATCATGTCAAGAGACACAGGAAAAAAATCAATAAAATTCAATGAGTCATTCATGTTAAAAGCTTTTAGTCCATCAAAAATATCAACAAGGAGGGGGGACCTTGAAGATGGCGGAAGAGTAAGACGCGGAGATCACCTTCCTCCCCACAGATACACCAGAAATACATCTACACGTGGAACAACTCCTACAGAACACCTACTGAAGGCTGGCAGAAGACCTCAG
Organism: Pseudorca crassidens; assembly: GCF_039906515.1. Classification (NCBI taxonomy): domain Eukaryota; kingdom Metazoa; phylum Chordata; class Mammalia; order Artiodactyla; family Delphinidae; genus Pseudorca; species Pseudorca crassidens. The sequence continues at coordinate 54,723,921 of NC_090317.1, read as the reverse complement.
ACCTCCCAAAAGGCAAGAAACTCCCCACGTACCTGGGTAGGGCAAAAGAAAAAAAAGAAAAAACAGAGACAAAAGAATAGGGACGGCACCTGCACCAGTGGGAGGGAGCTGTGAAGGAGGAAAAGTTTCCACACACTAGGAAGCCCCTTCGCAGGCGGAGACTGCGGGGGGCAGAGGGAGGAGCTTCGGAGCCGTGGAGGAGTGCACAGCAACGGGTGCGGAGGGCAAAGCAGGGAGATTCCCGCACAGAGGATCGGTGCCGACCGGCACTCACCAGCCCGAGAAGCTTGTCTGCTCACCCGCCGGGGCGGGCGGGGCTGCGAGCTGAGGCTCTGAGGCCCGGGTTTCGGTTTTGGACAGAACGCAGGGAGAGGACTGGGGTTGGCGGCTTGAACATAGCCTGAAGGGGTTAGTGCACCACGGCTAGCTGGGAGGGAGTCCGGGGAAAAGTCTGCACCTGCCAAAGAGGCAAGAGACTTTTTCTTCCCTCTTTGTTTCCTGGTGCGTGAGGAGAGGGGTTTAAGAACGCTGCTTAAAGGAGCGTCAGAGACGGGCGCGAGCCGCGGCTAAAAGCGTGGACCCCAGAGACGGGCGGGAGACGATAAGGCTGCTGCTGCCGCCACCGAGGGGCCTGTGTGCGAGCACAGGTCACTCTCCACACCCCTCTTCCGCGGAGCCTGTGCAGCCCGCCACTGCCAGGTTCCCGGGATCCAGGGACAACTTCCCCGGGAGAACGCACAGCGGGCCTCAGGCTGGTGCGAAGTCACGCCGGCCTTTGCCACCGCAGGCCCGCCCCGCACTCCGTGCCCCTCCCTCCCCGCTGGCCTGACTGCGCCAGAGCCCCCGAATCAGCGGCTCTTTTAACCCCGCCCTGTCTGAGCAAAAAACAGACGCCCTCCAGCGACCTACACGCAGTGGCAGGGCCAAATCCAAAGCTGAGCCCCTGTGAGCTGTGAGAACAAAGAAGAGAAAGGGAAATCTCTCCCAGCAGCCTCAGAAGCAGCGGATTAAAGCTCCACAATCAACTTGATATACCCTGCATCTGTGGAATACTTGAATAGACAACCAATCATCCCAAATTAAGGAAGTGGACTTTAGGAGCAAGATCTATGATTTTTTTCCCTTTTCCTCTTTTTGTGAATGTATATGTGTATGCTTCTGTGTGAGATCTTGTCTGTATAGTCTTGCTTCCACCATTTGTCCTAGGGTTCTATCCGTCCATGGTTCTTTTTAAAAAATTTTTTTTCTTAATAATCAATTTTAATTTTAATAACGTTATTATACTTTACCTTCGATCTTTCTTTCTTTCTTTCTTTCCTTCTTTCTTTCTTTCTTTCTTTCTTTCTTTCTTTCTTTCTTTCTTTCTTTCTTTCTTTCTTTCTTTCTTTCTTTCCTTCCTTCCTTCCCTGCATTAGACAACGAATCATCCCAAATTGAGGAGGTGGTCTCTGACAGCAAGATTTATGATTTTTCCCCCTTTACCTCTTTTAGTGAGGGTGTATGTGTATGCTTCTGTGTAAGATTTTGTCTGTATAGCTTTGCTTCCAACATTTGTCCTAAGGTTCTATCCGTCCCTTTTTTTTTTTCTAAATAAGAATTTTTTAATTCAATAATTTTATTATACTTTATTTTATTTTTACTGTATCTTCTTTCTTTCTGCCTTTTTTCCTTCTTTCCCTCCTTCCTTCCTTCCTTCTTCCCTCCCTCCCTCCTTTCTTTCCTTCTTTCATTCTTTCTTTCTTTCTTCCTTCCTTCCTTCCCTCCTTTCCTTCTTTCTTTCCTCATATTTCTACTAATTCCCTCTACTTTTTCTCCCTTTTATTCTGAGCCGTGTGGATGAAAAGCTCTTGGTGCTCCAGCCAGGAGTCAGGACTCTGCCTCTGAGGTAGGAGAGCCAACTTCAGGACACTGGTCAACAAGAGACCTCCCAGCTCCACATAATATCAAATGGCGAAAATCTCCCAGAGACCTCCATCTTAACACCAGCACCCAGCTTCACTCAACGACCAGCAAGCCACAGTGCTGGACAACCTATGCCAAACAACTAGCAAGACAGGAACACAACCCCACCCATTAGCAGAGAGGCTGCCTAAAATCATAATAAGGCCACAGACACCCCCAAACACACCACCAGACGTGAACCTGACCACTAGAGAGACAAGATCCAGCCTCATCCACCACAACACAGGCACTAGTCCTCTCCACCAGGAAGCCTACACAACCCACTGAACCAACCTTAGCCACTGGAGACAGATATCAAAAACAGCAGGAACTACGAACCTGCAGCCTGCAAAAAGGAGACCCCAAACACAGTAAGATAAGCAAAATGAGAAGACAGAAAAACACACAGCAGATAAAGGATCAAGATAAAAATGCACCAGACCTAACAAATGAAGAGGAAATAGGCAGTCTACCTGAAAAGGAATTCAGAATAATGATAGTAAGGATGATCCGAAATCTTGGAGATAGAATGGACAATAGAATGGACAAAATGCAAGAATCAGTTAACAAGGACCTAGAAGAACTAAAGATGAAACAAGCAACGATGAACAATATGAAAACAAAATGAAATTAAAAGTACTCTAGATGGGATCAATAGCAGAATAACTGAGGCAGAAGAACGGATAAGTGACCTGGAAGATAAAATAGTGGAAATAACTACTGCAGAGCAGAATAAAGAAAAAAGAATGAAAAGAACTGAGGACAGTCTCAGAGACCTCTGGGACAACATTAAATGCACCAACATTCGAATTATAGGGGTTCCAGAAGAAGAAGAGAAAAAGAAAGGGACTGAGAAGATATTTGAAGAGATTATAGTTGAAAACTTCCCTAATATGGGAAAGGAAAGAGTTAATCAAGTCCAGGAAGCACAGAGAGTCCCATACAGGATAAATACAAGGAGAAATACACCAAGACACATATTAATCAAACTGTCAAAAATTAAATACAAAGAAAGCATATTAAAAGCAGCATAGGAAAAGCAACAAATAACACATAAGGGAATCCCCATAAGGTTAACAGCTGATCTCTCAGCAGAAACCCTACAAGCCAGAAGGGAGTGGCAGGACATACTGAAAGTGATGAAGGAGAAAAACCTGCAACCAAGACTACTCTACCCAGCAAGGATCTCATTCAGATTTGATGGAGAAATTAAAACCTTTACAGACAAGCAAAAGCTGAGAGAGTTCAGCACCACCAAACCAGCTTTACAACAAATGCTAAAGGATCTTCTCTAGACAAGAAACACAAGAGAAGGAAAAGACCTATAATAACGAACCCAAAACAATTTAGAAAATGGGAATAGGAACATACATATCGATAATTACCTTAAATGTAAATGGACTAAATGCTCCCACCAAAAGACACAGATTAGCTGAATGGATACAAAAACAAGACCCTTATATATGCTGTCTACAAGAGACCCACTTCAGACCTAGAGACACATACAGACTGAAAGTAAGGGGATGGAAAAAGATATTCCATGCAAATGGAAACCAAAAGAAAGCTGGAGTAGCAATTCTCATATCAGACAAAATAGACTTTAAAATAAGGACTATTAAAAGAGACAAAGAAGGACACTACATAATGATCAAGGGATCGATCCAAGAAGAAGATCTAACAATTGTAAATATTTATGCACCCAACATAGGAGAACCTCAATACATAAGGCAAATACTAACAGCCATAAAAGGGGAAATCGACAGTAACACATTCATAGTAGGGGACTTAAACACCCCACTTTCACCCATGGACAGATCATCCAAAATGAAAATAAATAAGGAAACACAAGCTTTAAATGATACATTAAACAAGATGGACTTAATTGATATTTATAGGACACTCCATCCAAAAACAACAGAATACACATTTTTCTCAAGTGCTCATGGAACATTCTCCAGGATAGATCATATCTTAGGTCACAAATCAAGCCTTGGTAAATTTAAGAAAATTGAAATTGTATCAAGTATCTTTTCTGACCACAACGCCGTGAGACTAGATATCAATTACAGGAAAAGATCTGTAAAAAATACGAACACATGGAGGCTAAACAATACACTACTTAATAATGAAGTGATCACTGAAGAAATCAAAGAGGAAATCAAAAAATACCTAGAAACAAATGACAATGGAGACACAACGACCCAAAACCTGTGGGATGCAGCAAAAGCAGTTCTAAGGGGGAAGTTTATAGCAATACAAGCCCACCTTAAGAAGCAGGAAACATCTCGAATAAACAACCTAACCTTGCACCTCAAGCAATTAGAGAAAGAGGAACAAAAAAACCCCAAAGCTAGCAGAAGGAAAGAAATCATAAAAATCAGATCAGAAATAAATGAAAAAGAAATGAAGGAAACAATAGCAAAGATCAATAAAACTAAAAGCTGGTTCTTTGAGAAGATAAACAAAATAGATAAACCACTAGCCAGACTCATCAAGAAAAAAGGGAGAAGACTCAAATCAATAGAATTAGAAATGAAAAAGGAGAGGTAACAACTGACACTGCAGAAATAAAAGAGATCATGAGAGATTACTACAAGCAACTCTATGCCAATGCAATGGACAATCTGGAAGAAATGGACAAATTCTTAGAAATGCACAACCTGCCAAGACTGAATCAGGAAGAAATAGAAAATATGAACAGACCAATCACAAGCACTGAAATTGAAACAGTGATTAAAAATCTTCCAACAAAGAAAAGCCCAGGACCAGATGGCTTCACAGGCGAATTCTATCAAACATTTAGAGAAGAGCTAACACCTATCCTTCTCAAACTCTTCCAAAATATAGCAGAGGGAGGAACACTCCCAAACTCCTTCTACGAGGCCACCATCACCTTGATACCGAAACCAGACAAGGATGTCACAAAGAAAGAAAACTATAGGCCAATATCACTGATGAACATAGATGCAAAAATCCTCAACAAAATACTAGCAAACAGAATCCAACAGCACATTAAAAGGATCATACACCATGATCAAGTGGGGTTTATTCCAGGAATGCAAGGATTCTTCAATATACGCAAATCTATCAATGTGATAAACCATATTAACAAATTGAAGGAGAAAAACCATATGATCATCTCAATAGATGCAGAGAAAGCTTTTGACAAAATTCAACACCCATTTATGATAAAAACCCTGCAGAAAGTAGGCATAGAGGGAACTTTCCTCAACATAATAAAGGCCATATATGACAAGCCCACAGCAAACATCATCCTCAATGGTGAAAAACTGAAAGCATTTCCACTAAGATCAGGAACAAGACAAGGTTGCCCACTCTCACCACTCTTATTCAACATAGTTTTGGAAGTTTTAGCCACAGCAATCAGAGAAGAAAAGGAAATAAAAGGAATCCAAATTGGAAAAGAAGAGGTAAAGCTGTCACTGTTTGCAGATGACATGATCCTATACATAGAGAACCCTAAAGATGTTACCAGAAAACTACTAGAGCTAATCAATGAATTTGGTAAAGTGGCAGGATACAAAATTAATGCACAGAAATCTCTGGCATTCCTATATACTAATGATGAAAAATCTGAAAGTGAAATCAAGAAAACACTCCCATTTACCATTGCAACAAAAAGAATAAAATATCTAGGAATAAACCTACCTAAGGAGACAAAAGACCTGTATGCAGAAAATTATAAGACAATGATGAAAGGAATTAAAGATGATACAAATAGATGGAGAGATATACCATGTTCGTGGATTGGAAGAATCAACACTGTGAAAAGGACTCTACTACCTAAAGCAATCTGTAGATTCAATGCAATCCCTATCAAACTATCACTGGCATTTTTCACAGAACTAGAACGAAAAATTTCACAATTTGTATGGAAACACAAAAGACCCCGAATAGCCAAAGCAATCTTGAGAGCGAAAAACGGAGTTGGAGGAATCAGGCTCCCTGACTTCAGACTATACTACAAAGCTACAGTAATCAAGACAGTATGGTACTGGCACAAACACAGGAATGTAGATCAATGGAACAGTATAGAAAGCCCAGAGATACACCCACACACATATGGTCACCTTATCTTTGATAAAGGTTGCAGGAATGTACAGTGGAGAAAGGGCAGCCTCTTCAATAAGTGGTGCTGGGAAAACTGCACAGGTACATATAAAAGTATGAGATTAGATCACTCCCTAACACCATACACAAAAATAAGCTCAAAATGGATTAAAGACCTAAATGTAAGGCTAGAAACTATCAAACTGTTAGAGGAAAACATAGGCAGAACACTCTATGACATAAATCACAGCAAGATCCTTTCTGACCCACCTCCTAGAGAAGTGGAAATAAAAACAAAAATAAACAAATGGAACCCAATGAAACTTCAAAGCTTTTGCACAACAAAGGAAACCATAAACAAGACCAAAAGACAACCCTCAGAATGGGAGAAAATATTTGCAAATGAAGTAACCAACAAAGGATTAATCTCCAAAATTTACAAGCAGCTCATGCAACTCAATAACAAGAAAACAAACAACCCAATCCAAAAATGGGCAGAAGACCTAAATAGACATTTCTCCAAAGAAGATATACAGACTGCCAACAAACACATGAAAGAATGCTCAACATCATTAATCATTAGAGAAATGTAAATCCAAACTACAATGAGATATCATCTCACACCAGTCAGAATGGCCATCATCAAAAAACCTAGAAACAATAAATGCTGGAGAGGGTGTGGAGAAAAGGGAACCCTCTTGCACTGCTGGTGGGAATGTGAATTGGTTCAGCCACTATGGAGAACAGTATGGAGGTTCCTTAAAAAACTACAAATAGAACTACCATATGACCCAGCAATCCCACTACTGGGCATATACCCTGAGAAAACCGAAATTCAAAAAGAGTCATGTACCAAAATGTTCATTGCAGCTCTATTTACAATAGCCCGGAGATGGAAACAACCTAAGTGCCCATCATCGGATGAATGGATAAAGAAGATGTGGCACATATATACAATGGAATATTACTCAGCCATAAAAAGAAACGAAATTGAGCTATTTGTAATGAGGTGGATAGATCTAGAGTCTGTCATACAGAGTGAAGTAAGTCAGAAAGAAAAAGACAAATACCGTATGCTAACACATATATATGGAATTTAAGAAAAAAAAATGTCATGAAGAACCCAGGGGTAAGACAGGAATAAAGACGCAGACCTCCTAGAGAACGGACTTGAGGTTATGGGGAGGGGGAAGTGTGAGCTGTGACAGGGCGAGAGAGAGTCATGGACATATACACACTAACAAACGTAGTAAGGTAGATAGCTGGTTGGAAGCAGCCGCATGGCACAGGGATATTGACTTGGTGCTTTGTGACAGCCTGGAGGGGTGGGATAGGGAGGGTGGGAGGGAGGGAGACGCAAGAGGGAAGAGATATGGGAACATATGTATATGTATAACTGATTCACTTTGTTATAAAGCAGAAACTATCACACCATTGTAAAGCAATTATACCCCAATAAAGATGTTAAAAAAATATATCAAAAAAAAACCCTATAGTAAATATGATGCTTAATGGTAAAATAGTGAAAACTTTCCTGTTGAAATTAGGAATGAGACAAATATATTATTATAACATTTATTCAATGCTATACTGGAGTTTCTTGATACTGCAAGAAGGCAAAAAAATAAATAAAAGTTATAAAGCTTAAGAAAAAGGAAATAAAACTGTCATTATTCACATTGACATCAATGACATGTACTGTCATTGATGAGTACAGAGCATGTCAAAAAAATCTACACATAAACTAGTAGAGATAATAAAGTGAATTTAGTAAAGTCACAGGATATAATCAGTATACAAAATCAAATGTTTTACTATATGCTAGCAATACGCAATTAGAGAATGTGGTTGTTAAAAATAAATCATTTACACTAGCATAAAAGAACCTCCCAAACATCTGGAAACAAATCTAGCAAAAATAGACAACATTGCCACATAAAATACTGAATAAACCTTGCTGTAAGGAATTAAAAAGTGCCAAGTAAACAGATACGTGGATTGGAAGATTAAATATTATAAAACTGTCATTTCTTCCTAAATTGAGATGTATAATCAATGCAATCTCAATCCAAACCCAGTAGGGTTTTCTTTGCTTTTCTTCTTCTGAAGAATAAATTATCATTATGATTCCAAAAATATATGGAAATGAAAAGGCCAAAGAAGAGCCATAAAAATCGTGAATAAGAATAACCATATTGGAGGATTAAACTACCAGATATTGAGTTATAAAAGTACATTATTTAGAGCACCATCTCAATCTATATTGTATCAATAGTTATTTGGGTATTTAATTTTTGTAAAAGATAGATTACATAAATTATGATACATTTGTAGGATGTAAAGCTCTGCAGCTATTAAAATGTATGAAGTTCCATTTTACTGATTTTGAATTTATAAAAGTCTATTTTATTTATTTTACTGATATGACTAATTTAAACATGGTTTATGAGATTCCACTTATTTAAAATGGCATTTTGTACACATAATAGAATATCAGGAAGGATGTTTTCAAATGTGAGTAGTGATTATCTCTGGATAGTGTGATTTGAGAGGTGAAGTTTATTTTTCTGTAAACTTTTGGTGAAGTTATCATCATATAAATATTTATGTTTGAAAAAACACACACACTAGAATGCCTCATTGGGATGAGAGAAGAAAGAGAAAATCTCTCCTACTTGACCCATTTGTTATTGAAGCAACCACTTTAGACTTAATCTCGGAGCCTGAGCCAACAACTTTTCCCAGGTACATGTCTGAATATTTTCTTGCATGTCAAAAACTCACATGGCAATAGTAAAAGGAAATATTTACAGCCATGACTTCACTAGCTAAAAAATACCTCTTATTAATATTTAACAGGAAGAGGGAAAAAAAAAGAGAAGTAGAGTTGGGAAAGAATATATGTACGTTATATATTCAAAAACTTCCTATTCCATGTTTATGATTACCCATTGCACATCAAAGTAGAAAATTGATAAGTGTGTTAAGTTTTTATGATTAGTATCTGGGTGAAACCAAAGTTAACTTTAGTTGAGATAAGTACCCAGATGTTCATATATTTAACTGAGAATGATTAACTCTTCTGTCACTCTGTCTCTGTCTCTCTGTCTTTGTCTCTTTCTCCCTCCTCCTCTCTCTCTTTCCTCTCCCTTCTGAAATTTAGGTGAGAGATTTTAGCTATGAAAATCTGTCAAAAGTGATTGCTGTTAAGTTTTGCTGTGTATGCCTGGAAATCCTATAAAAGTTACTCATTTTCTGATGTGTTTTAACAATCTCTGCTTTTCACCTAATGTGAGAAAAATGATGTCCAAAGATAAATCAAACATAGAATACAGAATACTTACTCAAAATTTTTTCATGAAAAAGAGAAGCATTATAGAATTAAATATTTTACTTTTTCAGTTAGCGAGGTAGTGTATTTATAGAAACAGTGCTTAAAAATATAATGCATTAATTTTTATTCTTTAGGTACAATTGACTGATTTCTGAATGAAAAATGTTGAATCTTATAACTAATATTTTCATATAATAAAATGTATAACTTAATTTTAATTATTTTTATTATTCAACATTCAAAAAGGAAATGAGAATTTTACATTGGTCTAAAAATGCTTTGTTTTAAGCTCAGAATATATGAGTTTAACAGCATAAGGTTAAGCATCATTAATGTAATTTAGGATTTAAGTAAAATAAAATAATATTTCAAGCAAATCTACAGCTTTAGAAAGAAAAGAAATGCAAGTCTTTCTTAAGCTGAAAACAGTAGTGTTGAATCAAATCTGAGATATCCCCTTTTGAAGAATGATTAAATGTTTTTCTTTGACAATGGCTCAAAACACTGTAGGATTGCAATATTGATAGAAAAAGTTCATTGTCATGTTGTTTTTAGAACTTTTAGTTTCTAAGTATAAAATTCAAAGAGACAAACCATTTGTAAGCTGTAGTCTTGATTAAAATTTCAAGGTCTAGGACTTAGGAACAAGTTCTGAATGGCTGTCTGGGCTCTGACAAGAAACTAAGATCTGCACATCACCCGGTTCTACCTTCTGCTCATTTCTGAATAGTGAGTAATGCTACTCAGACTTCTCAGGAAACTGAAGAAAAAATAATAAATTATTATTGTAATTAATTTTGATTATTGTAAATATAGAAAAATGTTCCAAAGAATATTTATATCCTTGCATGAACCCCATATCTCTCCCTAATTTTTGAATAATTACCTTAAAATAAAATCAACATGCACTGAAACTCTTAGAAAAAATATCACAAGAAAGAAAAAAAAATCCAATGTAAAGATTTCCCCAAGAGTCTGATATTGAATGAATATTTTAAACAATATATGTTTAACTTCACTGTCTTTTGGTTAACGGAATATGATTAATCACCACCCAAACTCCTCCCATACATTCACACAAACACACCCCACTACCTGGTTCTTTGCCTCTGGAGAGAAATATCAGTAATTAAATTGAGACAAGATCTAATATACAAATGCAAACTTGAATGCAAATAAAATAATGTCAATTTTCATTGATAGTTATTGCTTTGTCAATAAAGGCAAATGCTTAAAAAAATTCAAAATGCAACACAAACTTTATATTGAGGCTATTACTTTTATTATTCCAAGGGACTCAGGAGATTTTTCCTTTCTGGCCCTTTGGGATAGGAGCCTTTGACTTTCAGGAGAGGAAGGAACAATATTAAATTAAGCAGTAGGTAAATTTTGTCTTCAGCGCTGCTCATTTTCCCTTTCGATGTCATTTTTACCCTTTTTGGCCCCATCTACTGCTACCTCTCATCAATGTACTTTCTCCCTCCCAGATTCCTTAGCTTCTTATCTGCCCAGGATTCTGCTGTCAGGACAAAAGAGGATTTCATTATCACTGACTACTTGGTTTGAATATGTTTAATGGACTACTCTTCCCTGATGGGAAATGAACCTAAAGAAAGAATACCTAGAACTGGAATTTCAGAAAATGTAAAACAGAGGGAACTCTGAAACTCCTACAGGTTCTAGCACATGTGCAACTGTGCAAGTCATGTGCCTTTCAGGCTCCTGTTTTCTAAAACAAGGGAATCAGGGAGGCGCTGAATTGGAGAACAGGGGAACAATTTTAGCTGCTGCTACTTCAGTTCATAGAGGACAAGGAAAAGCAGCATAGAAGCAGCACTAGATAGCCTAGTCTCATAGTCTCTGTCTCTGTCTCTTTCTCTCTCAAGGAATCAAATCTTGTCACCCCTTTTAGCAGCCATTGGCCCAGAACTATCCAAAGACTTTCAGCTTGGGGGTTTTTACCTTGGTGCTAAAGGCAAAGAACTGACAGACTGCTTCTTAATTTCTCCTGAAAGCCAGCAAATGTTTCAGCTGGAAACCTTCCCTGAATGACAGAACACCAGGTTTGAAAGAAACATTTTCATGAATTATGTCTCCCCTTGGGATGGATCTGGTTTGCACATTAAGACATGGCTGCCCGCACCCATAAGCACTAGCTCATTCCTTCCCTTAAAAACTCACTTTCCATCATATAGATGTGTGGTCTTAATATTGGGGAACATAAATGTGTTTTCCATACCCGTGAGTTATTATATCCTTTTTAGCTCCTTTCCACTTTTCGGTATGGTACAGGCTAAGAAAATAGAAACCAAATACAAATTAACACAGAAAAATAGTGAAATTAAGTGGAAAGACCACTTATTGCCTTATATTTCGTACATAAAGTCGTGTATCTTTTCTGTTTTATGATTCAGTTTGTCTTCATACTATAACACGGTCTACAACACCCAACATAATTTTATATTAAATAAGATGTAGTAGAGATTTGAATTTAGTGTTATGACTTAGAACAGCTACAGTTCAAGTGGTATAATTTAGTTTAAAGCAATATAGTTGTTTCTGTTGATACTCTAGGTACTCCTACTGACTTAGTTCAAATTATGGGCTATTTGATCTCTTTGCTTCAGCTGCCTAATTTGTCAAGTTACCAAAATTTTTTTTTCTCAGTGAGATAATGTAGGCTGTCTACTGTCTATCTAAAGTTTCTCTATAGCCCATTGTATCAAACACAAACTGCTAATATTCTCATAATCTTGTTGGGAAGTCTGACATTTGATATAGTATGAGATGCAGCTACTATTTCATCTTAATTAACTCTTAGTAGCAATTTGGAACAGCATTGCAATTTTATTTTTGATGTTGAATTTTCCACAAACTGAAGTAGAATAGTCTTGAGAGGAGGTTGGCTTAGAAAGCCCTGTCATTAAAGCATATCTGTTTCAGTTCCAAGAAAGAGAGGTAAAATGGTTCTGTGAAGAGGCAGATAAACTGCTTTGCTTTTGAAACTTATAATCTAACTCTTCCATATGCAAATTATAACTTTTATTTTTTCCCTTTCTTCAAAAGAGGGTTTCTTCTGCATACATAAAAATGTCCAAACATCCTAGGTATCCTTATGCCTGATTCAAACATTTGAGGAAAAAAAATGATAATGTGGTACCATAACTGTCTTTTGTATGGAACCTTAAAGTTTGAAGTTTGAAAACCTACTCCTATACATTGTGTATTTAATCATTTCAACAAATATATGAGTGATATCATTATTTCCATTTGTATATATGAAGAAAGTGATGCTCAGAGAATCTAAGTAGTTGTTCAAGGCTACCTATTAAATAAATGGATAATTAGTCTATAAACACAACATCTGTGTCTCTAGCCAACCACGTTGTATCAATATATCACACTGCATCTTTCCAAATCAAATCAGTCAGTGCAGCACTTGATTTCATTTATTCTATTTTCCTTAATCATTAGGGTCATTATTAGAAACAAAATGATAGTCTGGTTGGACCATGGGTCTAAAGCTGCATGGTGAGTTGTCTATTTTTTTTCTCTTTATGTATGAGGACAAGGGACACTGGTAACTAGGAAAAGAAATGACAAGAAAACAAAAGTACAATGTTAAATTAAGAACTCTCTGTACTATGCTATTACTTTTCCCTTTGCATATGTAATCATATATTTTATTCTTTCTTCTCAACTAAATGAATATATAACTTCAGAAGTATATGACTCTAATCCTGGCCTGGTCTCAAGAATGTCAGTTATAGTAGGGTGGCCATGTTTCTCAGGCTTCCTCAAACCTTAAAGCATAGATCCATATCCATGATGGGTTGCTAATAAACTAAAAATGTCCTAATGTTATGATGAGTAATATAAAGCAGGCATTATAATTTTATAATTTGGAAAAGGGAATTTTAGATGCACCTACCTCTTTCTTGAGAGAGAAATTATACTCTTCTACCTTCAAATTATATATTTTAGATAAACTTTCTCCTCCATGTTAAGGATTATATGAAATATGAGATTAGTGAAGAGCTTTGAATCTAAACAAATTTAATGCTAACAGCTTTCAAAAATAATATTATTGAATTTATTGTGTATTATTAGCATACTATTAATTTTACTCTCATACTAAACTCAACTTTGGAGGATTACACTGTTGTTTAAAATACACAAAATGCGGAAGTTCCCTGGTGGCCTAGTGGTTAGCATTCTGGGCTTTCACTGCTGTGGTCTAGGTTTAATCCCTAGTTGGGAAACTTAGATCCTGCAAGCCACACGGCACAGAAAAAAAACAACAACAACAACAAAAAAAACACACACACAAAGATAACTCACCTTTTAAGTTTTAACTTTGTACCACATAACAAAAGTCTACTCTTATTTATTAAATTGAATACATAGCTTTTTTATACTTAAAAGTACCAGAAAGAGTATTAACATTCATTGTGGCAGGATTTCAAGTACCACATGTTAGTAACATGACAGTTGCAGCATTAATTAATGCCACTTAATAAGAATTAGAATTAGTTTCCTTAAGTAATATACTTCAAAAACATACAAATTTTGCACTCATTGATATTCAGCTCTTTGCTTCCTCATCCAGCAGAGTTAAAATTAGACTTTTCTGACTAAGCATAATCCTAGCTAAAATAATTATTTGATCGCCTTATTCCATGCTTCAGAAAGAATTAGGTTTACATAGCAAATCAGTTATATGAATATAACTCAATATGGCATAATTTCTCATTAAATTAATGAAGAGAAGATATTTTAAAAGGTGTCTTCACCACATACTTAGCTAGGAAAATTTTCTCATATCAAAAGTTGCAATAGTAGAGTGAAAGAATTATGAATCAAAATTTCATAGCCCATGGGCTTCCCTGGTGGCACAGTGGTTAAGAATCCGCCTGCCAATGCAGGGGACACGGGTTTGACCCCTGGTCTAGGAAGATCCCACATGCTGTGGAGTAACTAAGCTCATGCACTACAACTAATGAGCCTGTGCTCTAGAGCCCATGAGCCACAAACACTGAGCCCTTGTGCCACAACTACTGAAGCCTGCACACCTAGAGCCTGTGCTCTGCAACAAGAGAAGCCACCACAATGAGAAGCCTGTGCACTGCAACAAAGAGTAGCCCCCGCTCGCTGCAACTAGGGAAAGCCCGCTGGCAGCAACGAAGACTCATGCAGCCATAAATAAATAAATAAATAAATAAATAAATAAATAAATTTTAAAACAACAACAAAATTTCATTGCCCAGAAATATTAATATCTGACTAAAATATGAGTAGGAAAGCTCATGATTTTACTGTAATTTTCTAAAAATCAGATTTTCCAACATATCATATCACTAAAACACTTTTGTTCAATATTTTTGGTAGAAAAACAAAGATGGTGGCTCCCTTTCTTTTCATATGAAGTAAATAGCTAGTATCCTTGTTGATATATTTATTACACTTTGGAGCAGAGGTCATAAATACAAATGTCTATAGAACTCAGTCCATGAATAAAAAAAAAATGAGTACATCAAGGCAGTGTAAAATAGTGGGTAATGGTAAGGATTCTGAACAATTCCAGCTCTAACACATATTATTTTCGAGAGGATAAGTAAATTACAATATAGTCCTGAACCTCAGTTTTTTAATTTGTTAAAATGTTAGTAATAATAACCCCCTTGTATAGTTACTGTAAGGATTAAGATACATAATGTGTTTAGTGATCCTAGCACCAGTGAATGACATGTAAAAAGAGTCTAATATATAGTGAGAACATATGTCCTAGTTTTCCTGGGATAGTCTCAGTTTTTAATTCTCAAAAGTGTTCAGATTTTGAGATATAAAAATATAACATATTATTATTCCATTTTAATACTAATAGTGAAATGGAAGGGGAAAAAGATAGCTGTTGAGTGTTTTCCACTAATGCTACCAGGAACTTATTTTCCCAATTTTCTTCTATCTTCATGTTCCATAAGATTTTAGGGTAATATTTTCTAACTAATGGAGTGTTTGAGTCTTTATACAAAAATACTGCTCTGACCTAAAGTTTCCCCAAAATTTCTGTTTAGATGGGTTGCAGAGAACCTTGCCTCTCTACCCACCTGCTTTATGCAGCTCTTTCTTTTAGTGATACTGGAAAATCTAAATCAAACTAGGATTTGAATGAACAAACTAGAAACTTGTGTTACCTTGAGCCAGAATTTGTCTCAAGGTTTTTTGGACCAGGAGTCTAAGATCAAAGGAATCAAAGGAATATACTTCTGGAAGTTCTCTGATTCCCTTAGAAATAGCCCTATTCTGGTTAATACCCAAAATATATAAATGGCTCATACAACTCAAATAAAAAATAAAACAACCTGACTAAAAAATGGGCAGAAGACCTGAATAGACTTTTTCCAAAGAGGAAAAGCAGATGGCCAACAGGCACATGAAAGATGCTCAACATTGCTAATCATCAGGGAAATGCAAATCAAAACCACAATGAGATATTACCTCACACCTGTCAGAAGGGCTATCACCAAAAAGGACACAAATAACACATGTTGCCAAAGATGTGGAGTAAAGGGAACCATCTACACTGTTGGTGGGAATGTAAATAGGTGCAGACACTGTGGAAAAGAGTATGGAGGTTTCTCAAAAAACTAAAAATAGAACTTCCACATGACCCAGCAATTCCACTCCTGGGTATATATCCAAAAACAACAAAAACACTAATTTGAAAAGATACATGCACCCCAATGTTCATAGCAGCATTATTTATAATTACCAAGATATGGAAGCAACCTAAGTGTACACCAACAGAAGAATGGTTAAAGAAGAGGTGCCATACACACACACACACACACACACACACACACACACACACACATATATGCTACAGAATATTACTCAGCCATCAAAAATAATGAAATTTTGCCATTTGCAACAACATAGATGGACTTGGAGGGTATTATGCTAAGTGAAATAAGTCAGACAAAGACAAATACTATATGATATCACTTACATGAGGAATCTAAAAAATACAAAACACTAGCAAATATAACAAAAATGAAGCAGATTCACAGACATAGAGAACAGATTAGTGGTTTCCAGTGGAGGGGAGAGGAAATATGGGGTGGGGAATTAAGAAATACAAACTATTATGTATAAAATAAGCTACAAGGATATATTGTACAACACAGGAAATACAGCCAATATCTTATAATTACTATAAATGGAGTATAACCTTTAAAATTGTGAATCACTATATTGTACACCTGAAACATATAATATTGTACATCAACTATACTTAAATAAAAACATAAAACAAAATATAAGAGAATACAAAAAAGAAAAGAAATACCCCTATTTCAACTACATGACAAGGTAAACAGCAAGTAAATGGATAGTTCTATTTCAGATAGTTTAAATAAATCTGTACAAAAATAAGATACAACTTTGTGAAACTATTCACATCTCTATGTAGATGTGAATCATCACCTTTATGTATATGTCAGCTTAAGTTTGGTATGTGTACAAAGTCAACATTCAAAACAGAAATTGTATATAATATTCTAGTTCCAACTACTAATCTAGTTTTAACAGAAATGTTGTTGATATTGATTACTATTAAATATTAAGCAATAAACATTATTCAGTCTGTCAACTAATTTCTCTCTAGCTTAGGCTTCTGATATGTATAGCTATCATAATACTCTTGAAGCAATAGGAATGTAGACCAGGTTACCAAATACCAGAATCTATGCTCATTGATAATTCTCTTCACTAATGTGGTGAATTATTTTATAAAATTATATGTTTCTGAGAGAATATAGCATGCACTATTCTAAATTCAAAGAACACTATGATGATTTAATCTATAATAGTTTCCTAAGTCTTTTTCACAGGCCATTGTATTTTAGTTCACATCTTATTACTGTCAGGTGGATTGATGACATGCTGAAATATAGTTTGCTAAAATAAATCTCCAGAAAAAAACTGTGCTCATGAAATCTCTAAATTATTAGTTAAAGTTACATATTTAAAACAATGCATTCATGGACTTCCCTGGTGGCATGGTGGTTAAGGATCCACCTGCCAATGCAGGGGACACTAGTTTGATCCCTGGTCTGGTAGGATCCCACATGTTGTAGAGCAACTAAGCCCATGCACTGCAACTACTGAGCCTGAGCTCTAGAGCCTGCAAGCCACAACTATTGAGCTCACGTGCTGCAACTACTGAAGCCCATGCACCTAGAATCCCATGCTCCACAACAAGAGAAGCCACCAAAATGAGAAATCCGTGCACACCCCATTCGCTACAACTAGAGAAAGCCCACATGCAGCAATGAAGACCCAACACAGCTAAAAGAATAAATAAATATATTTTTTAAAATGCATGCAGTTTTGTTTCTCTATCTTTCTACTTGTATAAAACTCAGTTTAGTATTATTAAAGAAGGAAAGTCCTTGAAAATTTACAATCATTAATGCAGTAATACACATATCATATATGTTATAATCTATCAGAGTCAAAATTTTTCAGGTCCACTTCACTACTAATGAAATGAAATTACACTACTACTACAATTATGCACTACTACTAATGTAGCAAAATTACTAATGTAATTTCATCTCCATGATCTTCTTCAAATAGAATAGTAATGATTTTCAGTTTTTTAAGATTTGGTTTAAAGTTTTTAATAAACAAAAATCTTAAAACATCATTTTAAAGAGCAAGGCTTCAATTAATATATGTTCAAAGGAATTGGAGATGTAATAAAGAATATGGTCACTAAATGATTAAGATCTTTCCCTGCCTACAGACTCCTGACATCTCTGGCCAGTCTTTTGAGCATCACCCACTCTGTGAGTGATATTTAATATGGTGGGAACCCTTTGATCATTGTGACTCCCCTAAAATTACACAAGCATAGAAAAAAAGAAAGAGCTCTAGGAGCTGAAACTTGTTCATAAAGTAATGTTTAAACTTTAAGAAATAATTATCTTCTTGTTTGTTTGAAGCCAAGTTAGAGGTATGCATGGGGAGGCTCTTGTCAAACATTTGGATATGTTTATCTTTGGTAAAAAGCCTGCAGGAAATGTATAAATCCCCTTCCCTGAGGCAGTCCTACCTCCTTTTATAGTCACCAACATCAGATACTGGCCTATAGGTTGGAAGAGTCTCTGATATATACTGACTCAGAATAACAGAGTGTTCATGATCTGCTGTGCTTGTAAATACTGCACTAGCTTTTAGTTTTCCACAATTCTAAGATTTTTTTAACTGTTATACATAGAGGGTTTAATGCACTATTCTTTCTCTTTGTAGTGTTCTTCCTGATATAATGATTCATAAGAATATATTTTATAATTTCATTTTCATGTATAGTCTTCCATGACCTCCCGTATTGTCATGAAAAGCTGCTGTATTTCAAGAGAGACAACAGCAATAATTGCAAGTAGACAGGTTCTGCTTCTTTATCTGTTTATTTTCCTCGCTAACTGAAATTTAGGAAAGCTAGTGGAAGAAGGCATAGACTTCAATTTTTAGGTAATTCTACATCTGAAACATTTTTTAAGATTATAAGCACAATATTCTCTGGTGGAGATTTCCAATAGAGAAACTACATTATTTGTCACAACGTTTTATTTATTTATTTATTTTTGGCTGTGTTGGGTCTTCGTTTCTGTGAGAGGGCTTTCTCTAGTTGCTGCAAGCGGGGGCCACTCTTCATCGCAGTGCACAGGCCTCTCACTATCGCGGCCTCTCGTTGCATAGCACAGGCTCCAGACGTGCAGGCTCAGTAGTTGTGGCTCATGGGCCCAGTTGCTCCGTGGCACGTGGGATCTTCCCAGACCAGGGCTTGAACCCGTGTCCCCTGCATTAGCAGGCAGACTCTCAACCACTGTGCCACCAGGGAAGCCCTGTCACAACGTTTTGTAAACTTTTATTTTCAAATAAATTAAAACTTAACAAAAAAGCTGCAAAAATTCCCAGGGATGCAAGGATTCTTCAATATACACAAATCAATCGATGTGATACACCATATTAACAAACTGAAGAATAAAAAGCATCATTTTAATAGATACTTTGAAAAAAGCATAGAAAAAGCTTTGGACAAAATTCAACACCCATTTATGATAAAAACTCTCCAGAAAGTGGGCATAGAGGGAACCTACCTCAACATAATAAAAGGCATAGATGAAAAGCCCACAGCTAACATCATACTCAATGGTGAAAAACTAAAAGCATTTCCTCTAAGATCAGGAACAAGACACGGATGTCCACTTGCACCACTATTATTCAACATAGTTTTGGAAGTCTGAGCCATGGCAATCAGAGAAGAAAAAGAAATAAAAGGAATCCAAATTGGAAAAGAAGAAGTTAAACTGTCACTGTATGCAGATGACAAGATACTATACATAGAAAATCCTAAAGATATCACCAGCAAACTTCTAGAACTAATCAATGACTTTAGTAAATTCACAGGATACAAAATTAATACACAGAAATCTCTTGCATTCCTATATATTAAGAATGAAAGATAAGAAAGAGAAATTAAAGAAACATTCCCATTTACTATCACATCAAAAAGAATAAAATGCCTATGAATAAACCTACCTAAGAAGGTAAAAGACCTGTACTGCAAAAACTGTAAGACACTGCTGAGAGAAATTGAAGATGACAAAAATGGAGATGACACACAGATGGAGAGATATACCATGATCTTGGATTGGAAGAATCAATATTGTCAAAATGACTATACTACCCAAGGGAATCTACAGATTCAATGCAATCCCTATCAAATTATAAATGGCATTTTTAACAGAACTAGAACAAAAAATCTTAAAATTTGTATGGAGACAAAAAAGTCCCTGAATAGTGAAAGCAATCTTGAGAAAGAAAAATGGAGCTGGAGGAATCAGGCTCCCTGATTTCAGATTATACTACAAAGCTACAGTCATCAAAACAGTATTGTACTGGCACAAAAACAGATATAGATCAATGGAACAGGATAGAAAGCCCAGAAATAAACCCACATACCTATGGTCACCTAATCTATAAAAAAGGAGGCAAGAATATACAATGGAGAAAAGACAGTCTCTTCAATAAGTGGTGCTGGGAAAGCTGTACAACTACATGTAAAAGAATGAAATTAGAACATAGAACATACTATAACACCATAAACAAAAATAAACTCAAAATGGATTAAAGACCTAAACATAAGACCAGATACTATAACTCTTAGAGTAAAATGTAGGCGGAACACTCTCTAACATAAACTGTACCAAGATCTTTTTTGATACATGTCCTAGAATAATGGAAATTAAAAAATAATAATAAACAAATGGGATCTAATTAAATTCAAAGCTTTTGCACAGCAAAGGAAATCATAAATGAAACAAAAAGACAATCCACAGAATGGAAGAAAATAGTTGCAAATGATGCAACTGACAAAGGATTAATCTCCAAAATTTACAAACAGCTCATGCAGCTCAATATCAAAAATACAAACAACTCAATAAAAAAAATGGACAGAAGACCTAAATAGACATTTCTCCAAAGAAGACATACAGATGGCAAAGAGGTATGTGTAAAGATGCTTAACATCACTAATTATTGGAAAAATACAAATCAAAACTACAATGAGATATCACCTCACACCAGTCAGAATGTCCATCATCAAAATATATACAAACAGTAAATTCTGGAGAGGGTGTGGAGAAAAGGGAACCTTCCTACACTGTTGGTGGAAATGTAAGTTGGTACAGCCACTATGGAGAAGAATATGCAGATTCCTTAAAAATATTAGAAATAAAGTTCACCATATGATCCAGCAATCCCACTCCTAGGCATATAACCAGAGAAAATCATAATTTAAAAAGATGCATTCACCCCAATGTTTCTTGCAGCACTATTTACAATAGCCAAGACATGGAAGCAACCTAAATGTCCCTCGACAGGGAGTGGATAAAGATTGGTAAACATATACAATGGAATATTACTCATCCATAAAAAAGAATGAAATAATGTCATTGCAGCAACATGGATGGACCTGGAGATTATCACACTAAATGATGTAAGTCAGACAGAGAAAAACAAATGTCATGTGATATCACTTTTATTTGGTAACTAAACAAAATGCTATAAATGAACTTATTTACAAAACAGGAACAAACTCATAGATTTAGAGAACGAACTTATGGTTGCCAGGGTTCAAGGGGAAGGAGGTACAGATTGGGAGTTTTGGATTGACATGTACACACTGCTGTATTTCAAAGAGATAACCAACAGAGACCTATTGTATAGCACAGGGAACTCTGCTCAGTGTTCTATCATAACCTAAATGGGAAAAGAATTTGAAAAAGAATAGATACATATATATGCATAACTGAATCAACTTTGCTGTACACCTGAAATCAACACATCATTATTAATCAACTATACTCAAATATAAAATAAAAATTAAAACAAAAACAAGCAAATGAAAACAAACAAAAAGTCTTACTGTATGTTTGGAAAATTTCCAGAGACAAAATCTGTATAATTTGATTTCTTCAAAAATAAACAGATATAAAACATGGTATATTAAGAATGTAGTGGATAGGGCACTTTGACAAGAAATATGAACTCCAAATCTGATTTGGTCCAAGGCATCATCATCTCACACCTTCCAGATTGGTCTCCTCTGTCCAGACTCTACCACTTCCAACAAGTCCTTCGCATGGTTTCAAGTGATTCTTTTAGAACACAGAACTCACTGTTTACATTGCTATCACATTTGATACTTCTCTTTTTTCTTCACTGATCACAGAAGAAAAAATATTTTACTGTGGCATTTTAAGAAATGTATGATATGCTAACCCTCCAACATTCTTTTCCAGACCTCACCTTGAACAATCTACCCTTTCCACTCAATGCCCAGTATTCTTCTGGCACACTATAATTTGTCCTATTCCCTGAACATTCCATGCATATACTTTTATACCTCTGTACTTTCCTTAATAAAGTACCTCAGCCAAGAATAGCCTTCTCAGTTACACTTCTTAAAATTTAACTCATTACTAAAAACCCAACTTAACTGATACCTTTAATGATCTTTTTCATTATCTTCACAATTAGTATGAATTTATACTCTGTTCTCAGTGTTTTATGAACTTTTTAACAGAAATCTTCACCTTATGCCTAATATAATTTAGTTATATACTAATATGTTTTTCATTGACTAGATTATAATATCACCAAGAGCACAAATTATACCTTAGCTGCCTTTGTATCTTCACTGTCTAGTCCCCTGGTACATAGAAGATGCTTCAGTTGTCTTGATAAGTCCAGAAAACTGGCTGTATAGAAGCACAATGTGCAACATTATAGAAAGAAACCATTCATTCATCATTGTGCTAAGATGACAAGAATCCAGTTTTTTAACTTATTCACATTTATTTAGTCATTCATTTGTCAATTATCAAGTATGAGTTCCCATTTTGTCTTGTAGTAATTGCACATCTATGTATTTCATAAGGACTTCTTGGCAATGCAAGGTTTTGCCTTATATATCTTATTTGTATTGGAAATGCACGCATCTGTATGGTAGAGACTAAAATCTCACTAGCAACAGACCCGCTTCAAAAGCCTGACCATTATAAAGTTTTCTAACCTTTTAAAGTGCCCTTAACTTGGCTATCATCACATGTTGCTCCAGAGTATCAGCTATCTATATCAATCTCTACAGTTTTAGCCACATTTTATCTCACTTCCAAGTCTTGCTTGATCCCCAAGGGAGACATTCTGTGATATCTTTATTTTATTTTAATTTCATGTTTATGAAAATAGGAAGCATCATGGATGAGCAGTGAAATAACTACACTGTGCCATATCAGAAGAGACTAAACACTTTCACCAATTTGCCCCTTACTGATCTCCTATAACCTTCAAATAATCCTACCCCTACACTAACTTTGTTGCTGGGCTAGGAGGTTTTAAAACCAAAGTTGTCTCCCAATAGAACAGAGAACCTAGACTAAAAAAATTATTCTGGAGCCTTAACTCTGCATCTTCCTCAAAGCTGGATTAAGAACACCAGTGTCTAATATGCATGTATGCTTGATTTCATCTAAGAAACTCTCATTCATAAGAAAGTAGGTGGATAATTATACCCCAAAATATCTTGGAGAAATTCCTTATTGAATTAAATATTAATGAAAAAGCTTCTGGCCCTGAATAACATAACTGTGTTAAAATATCTAACACGAAAATATCTCTAGATATCCTTTGTGGATTTCTGTAAAGGATTGCCAGTAAGCAAATATAGTACTTCTGTTCAAAAGAGTAGTTTGGAGATTTTCCAATAAGTGAATTCTGCTGAACACCTGAAACAATTCTATAGCCAGTTTAAATAGACTGCAGATTCAGTAATGATTTATAATAACCATATATTGGATTTTTATGTGTGTATGTGCTTTAAATGGATATATGTGTTGAGTAAATACTGTTTTTATTAAACAATCCAGGGTTTTATAGAAATATTTATGGACAAAAATTGCACACTGATGCTTCTTTTTCAAGAGAATTTCAGAATTTATCAGTGAATTTTACCAGCTTTAAGGAAGAATTCTCTATGACAGAATACCTCCAAAGTAATAACTTAAATTAATAGAAAAATTATTCATAACTGTATTTTCATTAACTGCCATTTCTCAGAGATTCAGAGAATAGAGAATATTATAAAGATTTCCCCCAAAGTTCTAATAATTAAATGTTACATTTGTTTCATCAGAGGATAGTTGCTACTTGAAAATTTCCTCTCAGAACAGCTGTAAGACCATTGTACACTTCAGTGAAAAGAGCTCTTGATCAATAATCAATGTCCACAATACCATCAGTTTGGGAAGGTAAGAGTACTTCATACTTATAAACACTGGGCCTATTTACCAACATATTTCCTCTAATTTTCAAACTGTTGAAATTCTAATACAAATGAAAAATACATTATTTTTAAGTTCACTATGATGATTTCCAGCTCTCATTCAAGATAGGCTTGATATAATATCCAAGATCAACATTGTTTAAAGATAGACAAGAAGTAATGAGCTGTGTGCTGTGGAAGTTAGAAGCTATATCCTACTCATCTTTGTATGTACCACATACTAACACAGTGCTATGCATCGAGCAGGTAGCTAATAATCATTCGTATGAAGGAAAAGAGAGGAGTAGGGGAGGGAAATTATAATAATAGTGCCTACCATTTATTAATAGATTATTCTGTACCAGGAAGTATGCTATTTACTTCACTTTCATTTCTTACGTATTGCTCACAATAATCCTGAGAAAGACAAAAGGAAGAATAGAGAATAAAAAAACATTTGTTTATGAGATGAAATAATATTTTATCAGCTAGAACCATGCTACTAGCATGCATCAGACATTAAATAAGGGAAAGGGATTAAGAGACACAAACTACTATGGATAAAATAAATAAGAAACAAGGGTATATTTTACAGCACAGGGAAATACAGCCATTATTTATACTCTATAACTTTATACTCCATAACTTTAAATGGAGTATAATCTATAATAATATTGAATCATTATGTTTTATACCTGAAAATAATATATTATAAATCAAAAATATATCAATTTTTAAAAATTTATAAATAAAAATAAATACAATTTATACATTTAACTTGATTTTAAAAAAAGCAATAATGAGAAAAAAAATCAGAAGGCTGAGTGAAAGACAGTTTAGTGGAATATTCTTTTCAATCTAGATAATCTTAAGTATTCTTACAATTTTGGGGTAGTTTATTAATGAGTTAATATTTGTGCCTAGAAGACCAAATTTATACCAACAATAATAAGCTAAAAAGTACAAAATATAATTATTCTGCTTGTCTTTCCTCAAATCTTGTTTTTCAGAAGAATATATTATTGATCACAATATAATCCATGGAAAATCTTTCTACGAGGTAACGTCGTTCTAATAAAACAGAACTCTAGTAGCACCAAAGCCAGGGTGGTATAATGTTCCCACTATATACATACCCCCTTCAAATATAGACACTCAACTTATTCAAATAGAGTAACAATGATAGCTGATGCCAAATGGGGTTTCCTTTCTAAAGAAGTTTGGGTAGCCTATCTTAAAGTCCTCTGAAGCTACTAGTGAAACTTTAGCTTTCATAAAATACATGCTGGTACATATTAAAATGCACTAGCACTGAGTTTCAGAGAACAGGCCATATTTTCCAAAGAACATCAAGGTTTTCTTTAAAAAAAAAAAAGAGTTCAATAACCTCCTGAGGGTTTGGCCATCATATCTCAATGCAAGGCCCACCTATTTAAATTAGTATCTATTTGATTAACATGTTTGAATCATCTAGTTAAGTCATTGGCATGCATTAGATGAAAACTTAGTTTTGTGGTATATGCAAACGAATGTCTGTACTGATTTCATTTTCTAATTGTATGAGCATTTCCACTTGCAACTTTTAATCAATTTACCAATTAACATAAATCTTTGATTTAATATCATTTGCACCCTAGCAATACAATTGTATTAGCAAATATCAGTTATCTAAGTTAAATTCTTGGGTTAGAAAAGTGGAATATAAAAATAATTCAGTTTAGCTTACTCATATGTAGCTGAGATGTTCAATAATTAGACATTTTATGCTTTCATGATTCAAAAGAATAAAAATATTTTGCCAGACAAATCCTTTAAATTCTTTAAATTTAATAGTAGTTTTTCATAAACACGTTTGATAGGACAAACTAATGTAAGTTGATGATTTTGCCTTTTTTTTAACATCTTTATTGGAATATAATTGCTTTACAATGGTGTGTTAATTTCTGCTGTATAACAAAGTAAATCAGCTATACATATGCATATATCCCTATATCTCCTCCCTCTTGCATCTCCCTCCCACCCTCCCAATCCCACCCCTCTAGGTGGTCACAAAGCACCGAGCTGATCTCCCTGTGCTATGTGGCTGCTTCCCACTATCTATTTTACATTTGGTAGTGTATATATGTCCATGCCACTCTCTCATTTCATCCCAGCTTACCCTTGTGCTTCCCTGTGTCCTCAACTCCATTTTCTACGCCTGCATCTTAATTTCTGTCTTGCCCCTAGGTTCTTTTTTTTTTTTTTGCGGTATGTTGGTCTCTCACTGTTCTGGCCTCTCCCATTGCGGAGCACAGGCTCCGGACGTGCAGGCTCAGCGGCCATGGCTCACGGGCCCAGCCGCTCCACGGCATGTGGGATCTTCCCGGACCGAGGCATGAACCCATGTCCCCTGCATCGGCAGGCGGACTCTCAACCACTGCACCACCAGGGAAGCCCGCCCCTAGGTTCTTGAGAGGCTTTTTTTTTTTTTAAGATTCCACATATATTTAGCATATGGTATTTGTTTTTCTCTTTCTGACTTAATTCACTATGAATGACAGACTCCAGGTCAATCCACCTCACTACAAATAACTCAATTTCATTTCTTTTTATGCCTGAGTAATATCCCATTGTATATATGTGCCACACCTTCTTTATCCATTCATCTGTTGATGGACACTTAGGTTGCTTCCATGTCCTGGGTATTATAAACAGAGCTGCAATGAATATTGTGGTACATGATACTTTTTGAATAATGGTTTTCTCAGGGTATATGCCCAGTAGTGGGATTTCAGGGTCGTATGGTACTTCTATTTGTATTTTTTGTGTGTGTGTGTGTGTGTACCATTTTTAAAGTCTTTATTGAATTTGTTAAAATATTGCTTCTGTTTTTTTTTTAACATCTTTATTGGGGTATAATTGCTTTACAATGGTGTGTTAGTTTCTGCTTTATAATAAAGTGAACTATTTGTAGTTTTTTAAGGAACCTCCATACTGTTCTCCATAGTGGCTATATCAAGTTTACATTCCCACCAACAGTGCAAGAGGGTTCCCTTTTCTCTGCACCCTCTCCAGCATTTATTGTTTGCAGATATTTTGATGATGGCCATTCTGACTGGTATGAGGTAATACCTCACTGTAGTTTTGATTTGCATTTCTCTAGTGATTAGTGACGTTGAGCATCCTTTCATGTGTTTGTTGACAATCTGTAGATCTTTGGAGAAATGTCTATTTAGGTCTTCTGCCCATTTATGGATTGGATTGTTTGTTGCTTTGATATTGAGCTGCATGAACTGCTTGTAAATTTTGGTGATTAATACTTTGTCAGTTGCTTCAGTGGGATGTTAAAGTCCTCTGCTATGATTGTATTACTGTCATTTTCCCCTTTTAGGCTGTTAGCATTTGCCTTATGTATTGAGGTGCTCCTATATTGGGTGCATAAATATTTACAATTGTTATATCTTCTTCTTGGATTGATCCCTTGGTCATTATGGAGTGTCATTCTTTGTCTCCTATAGCAGTCTTTATTTTAAAGTCTATTTTGTCTGATATTAGTATTCTTACTCCAGCTTTCTTTTGATTTCCATTTGTATGGGATATCTTTTTCCATCCCCTCACTTTCAGTCTGTATGTGTCCCTAGGTCTGAAGTGAGTCTCTTATAGACAGCATATATATGGGTCTTGTTTTTGTATCCATTCAGCCAGTCTATGTCTTTTGGTTGGGGCATTTAATCCATTTATATTTAAGGTAATTATCGATATGTATGTTCCTATTACCATTTTCTTAATTGTTTTGGGTTTGTTATTGTAGGCCTTTTCCTTTTCTTGTGTTTCCTGCCTAGAGAAGTTCCTTTAGCATTTGTTGTAAAGCTGGTTTGGTGGTGCTGAAGTCTCTTAGCTTTTACTTGTCTATAAACGTTTTGATATTTCCGTCAAATCTGAATGATATCCTTGTTGGATAGTGTAATATTCGTTGTAGGTTTTTCCCTTTCCTCACTTTAAATATGTCCTGCCACTCCCTTCTGGCTTACAGAGTTTCTGCTGAAAGATCAGCTGTTTACCTTATGGGTATTCCCTTGTATGTTATTTTTTGCTTTTCCCTTGCTGCTTTTAATATTTTTTCTTTGTATTTAACTTTTGATAGTTTGATTAATATGTCTCTTGGCATGTTTCTCCTTGGATTTATCCTGATGGGACCATCTGAGCTTCCTGAACTTTACTGACTATTTTGTTTCCCATATTAGGGAAGTTTTCAACTATAATCTCTTCAATTATTTTCTCAGTCCCTTTCTTTTTCTCTTTTTCACCTGGGACCCCTACAATTCGAATGTTGGTGCATATAATGTTGTTCCAGAGGTCTCTGAGCCTGTTCTTAATTCTTTTCATTCTTTATTCTTTATTCTGCTCTGTGGTAGTTATTTCCACTCTTTTATCTTCCAGGTCACTTATCCATTATTCGGCCACAGTTATTCTGCTCTTGATTCCTTCTAGAGAATTTTAAATTTCATTTATTGTGTTGTTCATTATTGTTTGTTTTCTCTTTAGTTTTTCTAGGTCCTTGTTAAACGTTTCTTGTTTTTGTCCATTCTATTTCCTAGATTTTGTATCATCTTTACTATCGTTACTCTGAATTCTTTTTCAGATAGACTGCCTATTTCCTCTTCATTTGTTTGGTCTGGTGGCTTTCTACCTTGCTTCTTCATCTGCTGTATATTTCTCTGTCTTCTCATTTTGCTTAACTTACTATGTTTGGGGTCTACTTTTCGCAGGCTGCAGGTTCAGAGATCCCTTTGTTTTTGGTGTCTGCCCCCAGTGCCTAAGGTTGGATCAGTGTGTTATAATCACTCTTTCTTTCAGATAGCTCAAAGTTTTGTAATGCTCTGGTTGCTGGCTGTCAGCACAGTGGCAGTGCCTCATCTGCTTCTCCTCCTCAGCTGCTACACTGTTTGGTGCTCCATCTTCTGGGTCTCCCTGTGAACACACTGGGCAACTGCTACAAGCAGGGTAGGGGCAAGGGGTGCGGGGGTCAGTAAGAGAGAGTGGGAGGCTAATCCAAAGCTTTCCACTCTTCACACAAGCCCTCCCCAGCTTCTGAGCATGCCCAGCAGCCCAGCTTTGCCCTAGGAGGACTTTCCAAGTGTGCACGCAGCAGTTCTGGGTTTTCATGGCCAATGTTTTTGCCTTTTAACACAAGTTTGAGAATCCAAAAAGGCATTTCTCCCATTATTTTATAACTCAATTCTTCAAATAACTGAGTGCAAATTTAAAATTGATAAAAGTTGAATGATCTTGAAATTGTTTAGTATGGATATTTAACAGTGAGAATAGAGAATATTGTCTTTTTTAAACATAGGAGATCACTAAATTTCTTCCTCCTCTCCAAACTCATAGTCTACAAAATATTTCCAAACATGTGGCCCACAAAGTCTCTGTCCATCTAAATATATTTATGTATAGAGAGCTGAAGATGTTTACAATAAGGTAGTATATGAACCTGACACATTAGCAATCAAACAGGAAAATTCTGCTTGGTAAAAATAAAAAATATATATCTGACTCCAGAGGCCAGAATTAAATTGTGAGTTCATGTACATCATTAAATGTACTCAGATTGTTTTTTGTTTTTCTGTTTTTTTACATCTTTATTGGAATATAATTGCTTTACAATGGTGTGTTAGTTTCTGCTTTGTAACAAAGTGAATCAGTTATACATATATATGTTCCCATAACTCTTCCCTCTTGCGTCTGCCTCCCTCCCACTCTCCCTATCCCACCCCTCTAGGTGGTCACAAAGCACCGAGCTGGTCTCCCTATGCTATGCGGCTGCTTCCCACTAGCTATCTATTTTACATTTGGTAGTGTATATATGTCCATGCCACTCTCTCGCTTTGTCACAGCTTCCCTTCCCCCTCCCCATATCCTCAAGTCCATTCTCTGGTAGGTCTGTATCTTTATTCCTGTCTTACCCCTAGGTTCTGCATGACAGTTTTTTTCTTAAATTCCATATATATGTGTTAGCGTATGGTATTTGTCTTTCACTTTCTGACTTACTTCACTGTGTATAACACACTTTAGGTCCATCCACCTCATTACAAATAGGTCAAATTGGTTTCTTTTTATGGCTGAGTAATATTCCATTGTATATATGTGCCACATCTTCTTTATCCATTCATCTGATGATGGACACTTAGGTTGTTTCCATCTCCGGGCTATTGTAAATAGAGCTGCAATGAACATTTTGGTATATGACTCTTTTTAAATTGTGGTTTTCTCAGGGTATATGCCCATTAGTGGGATTGCTGGGTCATATGGTAGTTCTACTTGTAGATTTTTAAGGAACCTCCATACTGTTCTCCATAGTGGCTGTACCAATTCACATTCCCACCAGCAGTGCAAGAGTGTTCTCTTTTCTCCACACCCTCTCTAGCATTTATTGTTTCTAGATTTTTTGATGATGGCCATTCTGATGTGTGCGATGATACCTCATTGTAGTTTTGATTTTGCATTTCTCTAATGATTAATGATGTTGAGCATTCTTTCATGTGTTTGTCGGCAGTCTGTATATCTTCTTTGGAGAAATGTCTATTTAGGTCTTCTGCCCGTTTGTGGATTGGGTTGTTTGTTTTTTTTTTGTTATTGAGCTGCATGAGCTGCTTATAAATGTTGGAGATTAATCCTTTGTCAGTTGCTTCATTTGCAAATATTTTCTCCCATTCTGAGAGTTGTCTTTTGGTCTTGCATAGTATCCTTTGTTGTGCAAAAGCTTTGAAGTTTCATTAGGTCCCTTTTGTTTATATTTGTTTTTATTTCCATTTCTCTAGGAGGTGGGTCAAAAAGGATCTTGCTGTGATTTATGTCATAGTGTATTCTGCCTATGTTTTCCTCTAAGAGTTTGATAGCTTCTGGCCTTACATTTATGTCTTTAATCCATTTTGAGCTTATTTTTGTGAATGGTGTTAGGGAGTGATCTAATCTCATACTTTTAGATGTACCTCTCCAGTGTTCCCAGCACCACTTATTGAAGAGGCTGTCCTTTCTCCACTGTACATTCCTGCCTCCTTTATCAAAGATAAGGTGACCATATGTGCATGGTTTTATCTCTGGGCTTTCTATCCTGTTTCATTGTTCTATCTTTCCTTTTTTGTACCAGTACCATACTGTCTTGATTACTGTAGTTTTGTAGTATAGCCTGAAGTCAGGGAGCCTGATTCCTCCAGCTCTGTTTTTCTTTCTCAAGATTGCTTTGGCTATTCGGGGTCTTTTGTGTTTCCATACAAATTGTGAAATTTTTTGTTCTAGTTCTGTGAAAAATGCCAGTGGTAGTTTGATAGGAATTGCATTGAATCTGTAGATTGCTTTGGGTAGTAGAGTCATTTTCACAATGTTGATTCTTGCAATCCAAGAACATGGTATATCTCTCCATCAATCTGTATCATCTTTAATTTCTTTCGTCAGTGTCTTATAATTTTCTACATACAGCTCTTTTGTCTCCTTAGGTAGGTTTATTCCTCGATATTGTATTCTTTTTGTTGCAATGGGAAATGGGAGAGTTTTCTTGATTTCACTTTCAGATTTTTCATCATTAGTGTATAGGAATGCCAGAGATTTCTGTGCCTGAATTTTGTAACCTGTTAACTTACCAAATTCATTGATTAGCTCTAGTAGTTTGCTGGTAGCATTTTCAGGATTCTCTATGTATAGTATCATGTCATCTGCAAACAGTGACAGCTTTACTTCTTCTTTTCCAATTTGGATTCCTTTCATTTCCTTTTCTTCTCTGATTGCTGTGGCTAAAACTACCAAAGCTATGTTGAATAAGAATGGTGAGAGTGGGAAACCTTGTCGTGCTCCTAACCTTAATGGAAATGCTTTCTGTTTTTCACCACTGAGGACAATGTTGGCTGTGGGTTTGTCATATATGGCCTTTATTGTGTTGAGGAAAGTTCCCTCTATGCCTACTTTCTGCAGGGTTTTTATCATAATTGGGTGTTGAATTTTGTCAAAAGCATTCTCTGCATCTATTGAGATGATCATATGGTTTTTCTTCTTCAGTTTGTTAATATGGTGTATCACTTTGACTGATTTGCATATATTGAAGAATCCTTGCATTCCTGGAATAAACCCCACTTGATCATGGTGTATGATCCTTTTAATGTGCTGTTGGGTTCTCTTT
The DNA here is from genome assembly GCF_039906515.1 of Pseudorca crassidens. Classification (NCBI taxonomy): domain Eukaryota; kingdom Metazoa; phylum Chordata; class Mammalia; order Artiodactyla; family Delphinidae; genus Pseudorca; species Pseudorca crassidens. The sequence continues at coordinate 54,691,530 of NC_090317.1, read as the reverse complement.
GCTAGTATTTTGTTGAGGAGTTTTGCATCTATGTTCATCAGTGATATTGGACTGTAGTTTTCTTTCTTTGTGACATCCTTGTCTGATTTTGGTGTCAAGGTGATGGGGCCCTGTAGAATGAGTTTGGGAGTGTTCCTCCCTCTGTTATATTTTGGAAGAGTTTGAGAAGGATAGGTGTTAGCTCTTCTGTAAATGTTTCAAAAATTTGCCTGTGATGCCATCTCGTCCTGGGCTTTGGTTTTTTTGGAAAAAATTTAATCACAGTTTCATTTTCAGTGCTTGTGATTGGTCTGTTCATATTTTTATTTCTTCCTGATTCAGTTTTGGCAGGTTGTGCATTTCTAAGTATTTTTCCAATTCTCCCAGGTTGTCCATTTTATTGGCATGGATTTGCTTGTAGTAATCTCTCATGATATCTTGTATTTCTGCAGTCTCAGTTGTTACTTCTCCTTTTTCATTTCTAATTCTATTGATTTGAGTCTTTTCCCTTTTTTTCTTGATGAGTCTGGCTAATAGTTTACCAATTTTGTTTATCTTCTCAAAGAACCAGCTTTTAGTTTTATTAATCTTTGCTATTGTTTCCTTCATTTCTTTTTCATTTATTTCTGATCTTATATTTATGATTTCTTTCCTTCTGATAACTTTGGGGTTCTTTTGTTCTTCTTTCTTTAATTGCTTTAGGTGCAACATTAGGTTGTTTATTCGAGATGTGTCCTGTTTCTTAAGGTAGGATTGTATTGCTATAAACTTCTCTCTTAGAACTACTTTTGCAGCATCCATAGGTTTTGGGTCTTCTTGTCTCCATTGTCACTTGTTTTTAGGTATTTTTTGATTTTCTCTTTGATTTCTTCGGTGATCACTTCGTTATTAAGTAGTGTATTATTTTGCCTCCATGTGTTTGTATTTTTTACACATCTTTACCTGTAATTGATAACGAGTCTCATACCATTGTTGTTGGAAAAGTTACTTGATACAATTTCAATTTCCTTCAATTTACCAAGGTTAGATTTGTGACCCAAGATATGATCTATCCTGGAGAATGTTCCATGAGCACTTGAGAAAAATGTATATTCTCTTGTTTTTGGATGGAATGTCCTGTAAATATCAATTAAGTCCAGCTTTTTAAATGTATCATTTAAAGCTTGTGTTTCCTTATTTATTTTCATTTTGGATGATCTGTCCTTTGGTGAAAGTGGATTGTTAAAGTCCCCTACTATGAATGTGTTACTGTCGTTTTCCCCTTTTATGGCTGTTAGTATTTTCCTTATGTATTGAGGTGCTCCTATGTTGGGTGCACAAATATTTACAATTGTTATATCTTCTTGAATCGATCCCTTGATCATTATGTAGTGTCCTTCTTTGTCTCTTCTAATAGTCTTTATTTTAATGTCTATTTTGTCTGATATGAGAATTGCTAGTCCAGGTTTCTTTTGGTTTCCATTTGCATGGAATATCTTTTTCCATTCCCTTACTTTCAGTCTGTATGTGTCTCTAGGTCTGAAGTGGGTCTTCTGTAGCCAACATATATATTGGTCTTTTTTTTGTATCCATTCAGCCAATCTGTGTCTTTTGGTGGGAGCATTTAGTCCATTAAATTTAAGTTAATTATCAATATGTATATTCCTTTTCCAATTTTCTTAATTGTTTTGGGTTTGTTATTGTAGGTCTTTTCCTTCTCTTTTTTTCTTGCCTAGAGAAGTCCCTTTAGCATTTGTTGTAAAGCTGGTTTGGTGGTGCTGAACTCTCTCAGCTTTTGCTTGTCTCTAAAGATTTTAATTTCTCCATCAAATATGAATGAGATCTTTGCTGGGTAGAGTAATTTTGGTTGCTGGTTTTTCTCCTTCATCACTTTAAATATGTCCTGCCACTCCCTTCTGGCTTGTAGAGTTTGTGCTGAAAGATCAGCTGTTAACCTTATGGGGATTCCCTTGTGTGTTATTTGTTGGTATTCCCTTGTTGCTTTTAATATGTTTTATTTGTATTATTTTTTGACAGTTTCATTAATATGTGTCATGGCATATTTCTCTTTGGATTTATCCTGTATGGGAGTCCCTGTGCCTCCTGGACTTGATTGACTACATCATTTCCCATATTAGGGAAGTTTTCAACTAAAATCTCTTCAAATATTTCCTCAGTCCCTTTGTTTTTCTCTTTTTCTCGAACCCCTATAATTCGAATGTTGCTGTGTTTAATGTTGTCCCAGATGTCTTTGAGACTGTCCTCAGTTCTTTTCATTGTTCTTTTTCTTTATTCTGCTCTGCAGTCGTTATTTCCACTATTTTATCTTCCAGGTCACTTATCCCTTCTTCTGCCTCAGTTATTCTGCTATTGATCCCATCTAGTGTATTTTTAATGTCATTTATTGTGTTGTTCATCGTTGCTTGTTTCTTCTTTAGTTCTTCTAGGTCCTTGTTAAATGTTTATTGCATTTTGTCTATTCTGTTTCCAAGATTTTGGATCATTTTACTATCATTATTCTGAATTCTTTTTCAGGTAGACTTCCTATTTCCTCTTCATGTGTTAGGTCTGCTGGGTTTTTATCTTGCTCCTCCATCTGCGGTGTGTTTTTCTGTCTTCTCATTTTGCTTATGTTACTGTGTTTGGGGTCTCCTTTTTGCAGGCTGCAGTTTCATAGTTCCCGTTGTTTTTGGTATCTGTCCCCAGTGGCTAAATTTGGTTCAGTGGGTTGTGTAGGCTTCTTGGTGGATGGGACAAGTGCCTGCGTTCTGGTGGATGAGGCTGTATCTTGTCTTTCTGGTGGGCATGTCCACGTCTGGTGGTGTGTTTTGGGGTGTATGTGGACTTATTATGATTTTACGCAACCTCTCTTCTAATGGGTGGGGTTGTGTTCCTGTCTTGCTGTTGTTTGGCATAGGTTGTCCAGCACTGTAGCTTGCTGGTCGTTGAGTGAAGCTGTGTTCTGGTGTTGAGATAGAGATCTCTGGGAGATTATTGCCATTTGATGATATGTGGAGTTGGGAGGTCTCTTGTTGACCAGTGTCCTGAAGTTGGCTCTCCCACCTCAGAGGCACAGCACTGACTCATGGCTGCAGCAACAATAGCCTTTCATCCACACAACTCAGAATAAAAAGGAGAAAAAGTATTAAGAAAGAAAGAAAGAAAGAAAGAAAGAAAGAAAGAAAGAAAGAAAGAAAGAAAGAAAGAAAGGAGGAAGGAAGGAAGGAAAGAAAGAAAGAAAGGAAGGAAGGAAGGAAGGAAGGAGAGAGGGAGGGACGGAGGTAGGAAGGATAGAAGGAAGGTAGGAGGGAAGGAAGGAAATAAGGAAATAAATGAAGGAAGGAGGGAAGAAAGCAAGGAGGGAAGATGGGAGGGAGGCAGGGAGGGAAGAAGGATAGAAGGAAGGAAGGAGGGAAGGAAGGAAATAAAGAAAGAAGGAAGATAAAATAAAATGAAATAAGTAAGATAAAATAAAATAACATTATTAAAATAAAAAATAATTATTAAGAAAAAAATTTTTCAAGGAAAAAAAAAAGGACGGATACAACTCTAGGACTAATGGTGGAAGCAATGCTATACAGACGAAATCTCACACAGAAGCATACACATACACACTCACAAAAAGAGGAAAAGGGGAAAAAAATCATAAATCTTGCTCTCAAAATCCACCTCCTCAATTTGGGATGATTCGTGGTCTATTCACGTATTCCACAGATGCAAGGTACATCAAGTTGGTTGTGGATCTTTAATCCACTCCTTCTGAGGCTGCTGGGAGGGATTTCCCTTTCTCTTCTTTGTTCTCACAGCTCCAGGGGCTCAGCTTTGGATTTGGCCTCACTTCTGCCTGTAGGTCGCCGGAGGGTGTCTGTTCTTTGCTCAGACAATACAGGGTTAAAGGAGCAGCTGCTCTGGGGACTCTGGCTCACTCAGGCCGGGGCAAGGGATGGGTACGGAGTTCGGGGCGAGGGATGGGTACGGAATGCAGGGCGAGCCTGGGTTGGCGGAGGCAAGCGTGACTTTGCACCAGCCTGAGGTGCGCCGTGCGTTCTCCCAGGGAATTTGTCCCTGGATCCCGGGACCCTGGCAGTGGTGGGCTGCACAGTCTCCCTGGAAGAGCAGTGTGGATAGTGACTTGTGCTCGCACATAGGCTTCTTGGCGGTGGCAGCAACAGCCTTAGTGTCTCATGCCCATCTCTGGCGTCCACACTTTTAGCAGCGGCTCGCGCCTGTCTCTGGAGCTCCTTTAAGCAGAGCTCTTAATCCCCTCTCCTCGGGCACCAGGAAACAAATAGGGAAGAAAAAGTCTCTTGCCTCTTTGGCAAGTCCAGAATTTTCCCCAGACTCCTTCCCCGTTAGCCCTGGTGCACTAACCCCCTGCAGGCTATGTTCATGCTGCCAACCCCAGTTCTCTCCCTGCACTCTGACCAAAGCCGGAGCCTCAGCTCCCAGCCCCGCCCGCCCCAGTCAGTGAGCAGACAAACCTCTCGGGCTGGTGAGTGCTGGTCGGCACCAATTCTCTGTGCGGGAATCTCTCTGCTTTGCCCTCTGCACCCCGTTGCTGTGCTCTCCTCCATGGCTCCGAAGATTTCTCCCTCCGCCACCCTCAGTCTCCGCCCGTGAAGGGGCTTCCTAGTGTCTGGAAACATTTCCTCCTTCACAGCTCCCTCCCATTGGTGCAGGTCCCATCCCTATCCTTTTGTCTTTGTTTATTCTTTTTTCTTTTGCCCTACCCAGGTATGTGGGGACTTTCTTGCCTTTTGGGAGATCTGAGGTCTTCTGCCCGTGTTCAGTAGGTGTTCTGCAGAAATTGTTCCACGTGTAGATGTATTTCTGGTGTATCTGTGGGGAGGAAGGTGATCTTCGTGTCTTACTCTTCTGCCATCTTCCTCTCATCTCTTACTCACAGTTTTTAAGTTTCATAAGATATGGGATTCTTGGAATTCTAATGGAGCAATATAATTAAAGACCTTGATGCTACCTTTAAAGTACATTTAATATTCTTAGGCTCTGGATGTTAGTAATAATTTAAAAGAGTTAATATATTTGTATTTTTTTTCATCCCACATCTTTCCAAAACAGATATGAAGCAGCTTACACTAAAAGATTTAAATAAAGTTTAAAAAAATGTATTTTGTGTTGACTTGTCAATTTCTTGATTTTAGCACAGTAAGAATTAAGTTTTCTAACAAATGTTACAACAGTTTTGTTTTTGTTTTTCTTTTTGTTTTTTGTGGTACGTGGGCCTCTCACTGTTGTGGCCTCTCCCATTGTGGAGCACATGCTCCAGACGCGCAGGCTCAGTGGCCATGGCTCACGGGCCCAGCTGCTCTGCGGCATGTGGGATCTTCCCGGACCAGGGCACGAACCCACATCCCCTGCATCGGCAGGCGGACTCTCAACAACTGCGCCACCAGGGAAGCCCTATAACAGTTTCGAAAAGCATTATTTTGCTTTATATCACTTATAATTCTTTATAATGTATTTTTAAAGTTTAAAAATATAATGCTAATTTAACAATAAATGAAGTAGTTACTTCTTTAACACTAATTTTCTTTTTTAATTTTTATTTTAATATTTGTATATGTGGGATTTTATTTTAGGTATTGGTCTCAATATTTCAACATGAAGTTAAACAATTCATAGGTCTGTTCAGAATCTCTTACACAAGTTATGGAGCATATGAACCTATCAAAATCTGGCAGATCCCATTAGACAATGATTCATATTTGTTGTTCTCACCTATTAGAATGTAAATTCCATCAAAGCAGGGGTTTGATGTTTGAGCGAATTGCTGGATGCCTAATGCATAGAAAAGTGAACAAGTGTTTCTAGTTCCTCATCCATTACTATATTATCAATAATAGAGCAGCCAGAGTGATCCTTTTAAAACATAAATCATATCATGTACCAAAAATAATTCTAGTGATGTCCCAGTTCACTCAGAGTAAAATACAAGGCTTTTTAATGGGATAAGGCACAATACAGATTGCTTCCCTCAACCCTTACCTCCCTAATCTCAAGTTCCACTGGTTTTCCTCTTGCTCACTCTTCTCCAGCCACACAGACTTTATTGTTTCTTAGATCACAATAGGCACACTACTTCCTCAGCGATTTTGAACTTCCTGTTTCCACAGTTCAGAACACTCTTCCCCCAATAGATTCATTTCTTCCCTCTCACGTTCTTTAAGCCTTAGATCAAAAGTCACCTTGTCAGTAAAGCTTTCCCTCACTACCCAATCTAAAACTGCATCACTCTAGCATCCCCACTCCTTCACCTTCTACTGGTGCTCTATATCCCCCTCCCTAGCTTTATTTTTCTCCACCATGATCTGTTAGACATTTAATTTATTTATTTATTGTCTTTCTTCTCCATTATAATGTAATTTCCACGAGGGCAGGGCTTTTGTCTGTTTTGTTCACTGCTGTATGTCTAGTTATTGAGAACAGTGTATGGTATATAGTAGGCATTTAATACAATAACTGTTGAATCAATAAATGAGTGAAAAATTAACCAACACCCAGGGCGTTTCCTATCTTTACATCTTCTAGGCTTACAATAACACTTTTTTTTTTTTTTTTTTGCGGTACGCAGGCCTCTCACTGTTGTGGCCTCTCCCGTTGCAGAGCACAGGCTCCGGACGCGCAGGCTCAGCGGCCATGGCTCACGGGCCCAGCCGCTCCGCGACACGTGGGATCTTCCCGGACCGGGGCACGAGCCCGTGTCCCCTGCATCGGCAGGCGGACTCTCAACCACTGCGCCACCAGGGAAGCCCAATAACACTTATTTTTCAAGTATAGCATTTTGATATGGGAAAAAGCTGTGAAATCATAGCTTGGTTGGTAACCATGTCAAATTTTTCCAATTAAAAGTCATAGGAAGTTGGGAAAGTCACAAAACCTATTTGTTCTTCAGTGTGCTCATTTATAAAGCAATAATAATAACTACCTCAGAGGTAGATGTGAGATTTAAATAAAGATATGTGTGTTTGCTTGTCAGTGTGCATGTGTGTGTGTGTGTGTGTGTGTGTGTATGTCTATGTGGTATGTGTGTAGAATGATTGGCATTGTACTCAGCAACTATAACCTGTTCTTAATGAATATATTTGTCATTATTATTTTAAAACAAGTTTTCATGTTTTTGTGCAGTTCAAATCTACATCTTTTGTTATGTTTTTTATTCATCTTTCATCCAGCGAGCTACACTGCCATCTCTTTATAGTATCAAGACTGATGAATGACAGAGAATGCTGTCTTTCTGTGAACAATTGTGCAAAGATCAAAATATTTATTAACTCCTTTGTAGCTCAGATTGTCTCTTTTTCCTATTGCCAATGCCACTTATTTATGCAATGCTGGTACTTAAAAAGGTGACATACCTCCCATCTAATGGGCATTGCAGTTATCTGGAAATAGATGTTTTTGATAGCTTTTCCATGACTAAATTCATGCTATTATAATTAAAACAAAAGGGAGAGCGTGTAGAAACTGGTCATCACAGAGGCCATTAAATGTAGAAACTGAATTTTTACTTCCAAATTAGCAAAAATAAAGAATTATAGATCTTCTCATTCCAGTGCACACAGACCTGTGCCTGTGGGCATGCACTAACACACACACACATGCATACACACACAGTAATCATCAGGGGCTTACGTGAAAAATATATACAATTTGTTTGCAAACAATTTCCTTTCCAAAATTAATATCATCTATTAAATTAAGTCTAAATTATAGTTCTTGATGTTATTTTCCACTGGCATCACAAAAAGGTGACAATTTTTTTCACACCGTTGAACTGGGCTCCTATAGAGATAATAACCAAATTAATATCATTTATCCCTAAAGGAACTTGGCAGTACAAAACAGTCACAGATTTCAATGTTAGTTAAACATTAAATTACTTTCAAATGCCTCAAATATTGAAGAGAAATTCTACTAAAGATAATCAGCAAAGGACTATATTTAGAAAACTGATTTTCATGTTCACCTTGCTATAATATAAAAGGAACAAAATATGCCTATGACTACCTAACACACATATTATATAATTTTCAAAGGCCCACTCAATTTTGTAATTGATATATTTAGTAACATGACAAATTTAGAGAGGTTCACATGAAATATGCACCATGTAGAATTTGATTCAATGTAATTATCATTTTTCTAAGCATAGTTAAAATTAGTTTTAACTCATAATATGGAAAAAATAAAGAAAGTTACATACTACTAAGTAAAATACTGATCCAGTAAAAGATTTTTGATTATAATTTATTATAAAAAGACATTATTGCAAAAAGGCACAGAAGCTCATTTATCATATTAAATTTTATCTGAATTTATCATCTTCAACTTGAAGAATTATTCAAAGAAAGAATTAATTAAAATCATATAAATCATTTTAGTTACAATTAATATGAGGCTATACAAATATCATCTGGAATTGTATGGAATACACACTTTTATTATAAAATTTATTCTGAAATCCTTTTTAGACAGAAAAAGAAGAAAAATGTGTTGTTTTCTTGTAGGTCAGATGCATTCTTCAACATAAGTTCACTATAAGAAAAAAATTCAAAAAAGTGCCATGACAATTAGCTCTAGAAGCAACTGAAATTATTTTAAATACGTAGACTTAATGGAGTGATCTCTCTGAGAAGTAATACTGCCTCTGAGTAATGAATTATAACAAGAAAGAGTCCAGTTGTTTGCCTACTATGCAGTACAATAATTTGACTTAAACTGTCAAATAGCATGAAGTTCAGGTACACACCAGTTTAAAAAAAAATGCTTAAAACAGATTTACACTATACTCAAATAAGGAGTCTTCATTCAATTAAGAATTTCACTATAGAACCCATTGAAATAGTAAGATATCTTGATGCATTAAAATGGGGTGCAGTGAAGGGAAAACTTTCTAGTCAATATTTCAAGAACATTTCTTTTTCTGTACATTTTTTTTTGAGGTATGCGGGCCTCTCACTGTTGTGGCCTCTCCCGTTGCAGAGCACAGGCTCTGGACGTGCAGGCTCAGCGGCCATGGCTCACGGGCCCAGCTGCTCCGCGGCATGTGGGATCTTCCCGGACCAGGGCACAAACCCGTGTCCCCTGCAGCGGCAGGCAGACTCTCAACCACTGCGCCACCAGGGAAGTCCTTTCTGTACATTTTTAAATTGTTACCCAACAAGGTTTTAAGACAATTCTGATTCTTTTATACTGTAGGCAAAGAAATCAGATCAGAGCCTTTCTCTTTTTTTGCTTCCTGACTCATAGTTCTTGTTTGTCTCACATAGCTGTATAAGAGTAAATTCCACAAATAATGAATTTGAGTAAAATTATTGATGTTGTCGTCAATTTAAATTTTATTGTTTTTCTGTTTAGCATTTTTCTTTAATTTTTTAAAAATTCCAGTGCCTCATTCTTATTAATCATAAATAATTCCCCATCAATAAAGCAAGCTAATGTTGCCAGGTTCCAGTGGAGAAAAATATTCCCAATCGATAGGAAGTCTGCTTCAGACTCTAATGGACAAACCTCTACCACCCCGCCCAAGTAAACTTATACAACTATACACAACACAAAAAATAGCTACCTAACAACACTAGAGAGTGAATAAAAGCAGACAAAATCTGGTAGGAAGGTTACATTGGCTCAGAGTAGCTGAGTTGAATAAGTATACAAGCAGTTTCCTCTTGTCTACTTGGCATGGAATGGAGAGCATGGGGAAAATTTTCAATCTTTCTTACCTATGTAATGAGAAACCTAAATCTTAGAAATAGTGAACACTGAAGAGAATGGAGAATCTTGAATGGATAAAAGCCAGAGAAAGGATTTCCAAACCATCCACAAGAATCTCTGACTCCCATTTCAATGATGCATGCACAAAAGAAACTCTACACAGCACAGCTAAAAACAAAAAAAATCTGAACATAGCTGGGCATTCTGCACAGAAACAGAGATTACAGTTCAAGCACAGTGCCCCCCCACCCAAATATATATTAAAACCAAAAGGAACAGCACTCATTTGAGAAAAATAATATACTGCATAATCTCTGCAATTTAACATTGATAGTGTTCAGGATAATATACAAAATTATCCAAAGTGTGATGAATAAAGAAAATGGAATGCATTCTGAGATAAAAGAGACATTTTAGCTAGCAGACAAAGATTTTATCTTTCTGGTAGATTGATTCCTTTATCATTATGTAATGTCCCTCTTTGTCTCTAGTAATTTCCTTTGCTCTTATGTCCACTCCTGATTTTTTTTTTGGATTAATGTTTGCATGGTATATCTTTCCCATTCTTTAATTTTAAACTTACCTATGTCATTGTGTTTGAAGTGAGTTTCTTGTAGATAACATGCAGTTGGATCAAGTTCATTTGTATTTTCTTTATTTATTTATTTTTATTTTTTACTATTAACAAAATTATAGAATTTAGTTAGATTTCACAAGTTTGTACACAAATCTCCTTTTCCTGTTTCAGTATCCAATCCAGGATCCCCCCTGGGGCATTTCCTGAGACTTTCCTTGTTTTTCAAGACCTTGATTCTTTTGAAGAGTACTGTAAATTGTTTTGGAGAATATTCCTCAATATGGGTTTGTTTCTGGTGATTACAGTAAAATGTGCATTATTGGGAAGCATAACACAGTTATAGACCCTTCTCAGTGCATGATATCAGAGGGTACATTGTGTCAATATGTATAATTGGTGATGTTAACTTTGATCACTTGGCTAGAGTGGTGTCTGCCAGGATTCTACACTGCAAACTTACTCTCTCCCCCACTTTATTAGATTTTGAATATGCCCATCATTTTTTTAATAGTTCCTCTTACAGGGTTAGATATTTCTTCATCTGGAGGTAAGTTCATCATCTCATGGGTGGAGTTTCCTAAAATATTGGGACATAGAGGGCATCTATGCTAGCACTGAGGTTGCAAACTATGACAGAGTGTGGCTCTGAAAGGACCTATTAGCAGGGAAAACATCTTTGGTTAGTATTAATCTCTCCCCCAGACTCAGAAATTCTTGCCTCTCGGGCTGGTGAGTGCCGGTCCACACCGAACCTCTGTGCGGGAATCTCTCCGCTTTGCCCTCCGCACCCCTGTTGCTGTGCTCTCCTCCACGGCCTGGAAGCTTTCCCCCTCTGCCACCCAAAGTCTCCACCCATGAAGTGACTTCCTAGTGTGTGGAAACATTTCCTCCTTCACAGCTCCCTCCCACTGATGCAGGTCCCGTCCCTATCATTTTGTCTCTGTTTATTCTTTTTTCTTTTGCCCTACCCAGGTACTTGGGGAGTTTCTTGCCTTTTGGGAGGTCTGAGGTCTTCTGCAAGCGTTCAGTAGGTGTTCTGTAGGAGTTGTTCCATGTGTAGATGTATTTCTGGTGTATCTGTGGGGAGGAAGTTGGTCTCCGCGTCTTACTCTTCTGCCATCTTCCCCTCGTCCCCGTTGGTATTTTTAAAACCATCTTTTCATTCTCTGTTTTTTATTGGAATATTTAGACCATTTACATTAAACTATTTAGACCATCAATATGTTAGGGCTTAAGTCTGAATTTTTTTTTCCTGTTTGTTCCCTCTGTTTCTCCTTCCTTCATTTTTGTTTTCCTGACTGCCTGTAGGTTACTTGATTATATTTAGGATTATATCTGGTTTAATTTATACTGTTTTTGAGTATGTCACTTTATTTTCTTAGAAGTTGCTCCTGATATTACAATATGCATATGTATCTTATCACAGACTACTGACATTGACACTTTATCACTTCCAGTGAAGTGTAAAACTTATACTTCCATTTAGGTTCCTTTACCATCCCACGTTTTAAAACATAATTCTGTTAGGTATTTCCCCTACCTACATTGGAGCACCACCTTAGACGGCATTATATTTTCTTCAACTAACAAATATGACTTAAAAAACTCAAAAGAAGGATTTTATTCATGATAATAAAGGTTATTATATGTATCTCTATTTTTACACATTTTGATATTCTTACATTCTTGAATTCTCAAACTTTCTTCTGTTTCTATTTCCTTTCTGTTTAGAGAAATTTTAGTCATTCTTTAAATGTAGAAATGTCTTTTCTGCCCTTTTTATTCCTGTGGGGTAGTTTTGCCATATATAAAATTTGAAGTTAACTGCCAATTTGAAATGGTGTTCTTTTATAAGTAATGTATAATTACTTTGTCTCCTTTCAAGTTTTTCCATTGTGTTTTGTTTTCAGAAGTTTAATTATGACTTTTCTTGGTGTAGATTTCTTTGATTTTATTCTATTTAAGTTTCACTTAGCTTCTTGAATTTGTAGACTTATGGCAGATTTTGCAAATTCAGGACTCTTTCAGCCCTTATTTCCTCAAAGGTTTTTCCAGTTTCACTCTCTTGTCCCTCTTCTTGGATTCCAGTTACACAGATGTTGGGTCTTTTGTTATTGTCCCACAGATCAGGACATTATGAGAACAGTCCAGCTCCTGCTAATAAAGTTCAAAAGAAGCAAGTTAAAGACAAAAAAAGCTCTGTTCATTTTATTTTTATAAGTCTGTTTTCTCTCTTGTTTAGATTGGGTATATTCCATTGATCAGTCATCAGGTTCACTAACTCTATCCTCTGTCACTTCCACCTTATTATTAAGACCATTCAGCAAGGGACTTCTACAGTGGCACAGTGGTTAAGAATCCACCTGCCAATGCAGGGGACATGGGTTCAATCTCTGGTCTGGGAAGATCCCACATGACGCGGAGCAACTAAGCCCATGAGCCACAACTAATGAGTCTGTGCTCTAGAGCCCATGAGCCACAACTACTGAGCCCATGTGCCACGACTACTGAAGCCCGTGTGCCTAGGCTGTGCTTCACAACAAGAGAAGCCACCACAATGAGAAGCCTTTGCATCACAACAAAGAGTAGCCCCTGCTCAACACAACTAGAAAAAGCCTGTGCTCAGCAATGAAGACCCATCACAACCAAAAAATTAATTAATTAATTTTAAAAAAAAGACCATTCAGCAAGTTTTTCTTTCAGTTATTATATTTTTCAGTTCTCTAAATTCCATTTGGTTCTTTTTTATAACCTCATTTCTTCCTGAGATTTTCTATTTTTTCATTTGTTTCGATGAAATTCATAACTGCTTTTTGTAGCATTTTATGATGGCTTTTTTATAATCCTTTTTAAGTAATTCCAATATATGATTCATATTGATATTGATATCTATTATGGACTGAACTGTGCCCCACCCCCCAAATTTATATGTTGAAGTCCTAACCCCTGGGACCTTAGAATGTGACTGTATTTGGAGATAGGTCTTTAAGGAAATGATTGTTAAAATTAGGCAATTAGGGTGGGCATTAATCCATTCCAGCTGGTGTCCTCAAGAGGAGGAGATTTGACACTCAGAATGAGAAAACCAGGGATACACTCACACAGAAAAAAAGACCATTTAGAACACAGCTAGAAGGTGGTCATCTGCAAGCTAAGGACAGAAACCTCAGGAAAAAAACAAACTTGTTGACACCTTGATCTTGGACTTCTAGCCTCCAGAACTGTGAGAAATAACTTTTCTTGTTTAAGCCATCCACCCTGTAGTATTTTGTTATGGCAGCCCTAACAAACTAACACAGTTTTTGTTTATTGCCTTTTCTTATTTAAGTTGTGATTTTCTTGGTTTTTGATATGGTGAGTGCTTTTCAATTGTATTTTGACATCTTGGATATTTTATGAGAATTTATATCTTATTTATCCCTTTTTTAAAGAGGCAGTTCCCCTCTTGATGTGTATAACACTGCCTCATTGCAAATGGGTGACATGGAAATTCAGATACCACCTTGGCCTGCTGACATCTTCCCGGTGAAGGTGAGACACTGACTTGCACTGTCTCATGGTTTCCAAATGAGGTGTAAGATCAATTCCCTACTGGGCCTTGCAGCCACCAGGGTAGTGAAAGGAGAGGATTGACACATGCACTGCTTTGTTGCTTCAAGTTAGCGGCAGAAGCTCAGTCCCCCCCTGACTTCATGGGGAGAGGGAGAAGTGGAGTACCAGCTATCTCAGTTTCCTATCACCTTACTCAACCTCTTTGATGCCTGGTGGGAGTGGATTTGAAGATTCCCACTGGGCCCTGCTAAAACCTGGGGTGGTAGAAATGAGAGTAATGACTAATACCCCTTGCACTACATTTGTCAGTCTTGTTCAAGTGTGGAATATGTAGAAGGAAACTCAACAATCTGTTGGCAGGAGCGATTTTAAAACAATTATGATTATCCTCAATGAAAAGAAACAAAACATATTTTCAATGCATGAAAACCTCAGAGAAGGAACTTCTCAATAAAGAAGTAGAAACAATAAAGAAGAACTGGGTGAAAATTCTGGAACTCAAAAATATAATTTCTGAAATGAAAAAAAAGTTTTGATAAATTTATAGCAAAATGGACATGCCAGATGCAAGAGTAAGTTAGAGTGAAAATCTAGCTATTGAAATGATCTAAGCTGAAGAACAAAGAGAAATAATACTATGAAATAAAGCTCAGAGAAATTTTAAATGATATCAAAGGGTCAAATACATGTGAAATGGGAATATCAAAATACCAGAGAGAGAGGAGAGAGAGGGAATGAGGATAAAAAATAGTTGAAAAAAATAAAGGCTGAAAATTTCCCAAATTTGATAAAAGACAGAAATTTTCAGACACAAGATATTCTGAACACCAAGCGATATCATGCAAAAAAGTCCATGAATAGTGGCAGAGTATTCAAACTATGAAGTCGAAGAGCAAATCTTGAAAGTAGCAAGATTAAAACAGCATACTACACAGGGGAGTAAAAATGTTACAATCAATGGCTGACTTATTATCAGAAACAATAGAGGCAAGAAGAGAGTAGAATAAAAAAAAATTAAGTACTGGAAATAAAACAGCTGTCAACCCAGAATCCTCTATGCAACAAAAATGTCATTCAAGAATTAAAGTGAAATAAAGACATTTTAAAATAAATGAAAACTAAGAGAATTCATCATCTTCTAACTTGTAGTACAAGAAATTGTCAAAAAAATATTTAGGCTAAAGGGAAATGATAATTGGTAGAAACTCAGATTCTCAGAGAAAAATGAAGCAAGTGAACCAGAAACAGTATATACATGGGTAAATACTAAAGATGGTTGTTTTTATCATTTCCTTTCAGATTCTTTAAAATCACATAATTGCTTAAAAACTAGTATTTTAGCATTGTTCTTTGGGGATTTAATACACATAGATGTGTTACACATAGCAACTATAACATTAAGGACAGAGTTGAAGATATGGGTGTATAAGGATGCAAGATTTCAATATTTTATTCTGAAAATATTCAAATGATACAAAAAAAGGACAGGGTCAATAGAGGAATAAAATACAAGAGAGACAGGTAAAAACCAAAAAAATGAAACAGGAGACCCACATATAACCACATCAATAATTACATAAAATATTTATGGCATAAATAAACTCTAATTAAAAGGCAGAAATTGTCAAAATGAATAAAAGATAAGACTCAATTGTATGCTGTCTTAAAAAGATACACTTTAAATATAAATATAGAAAAGTAAATCAGTCATATATATACATATGTCCACTCTTTTTTAGATTTCCTTCCCATTTAGGTCACCACAGAGCATTGAGTAGAGTTCCCCATGCTATACAGTTTGTTCCCATTAGTTATCTATCTTATACATAGTAGTGTATATATGTCAGTCCCAATCTCCCAATTCATCCCACCCCGTTTTCCCCCTTTGTAACCATAAGTTTTTCCTCTACGTCTGTGATTCTATTTCTGCTTTGCAAATAAGTTCATCTCTACCATTTTTCTAGATTCCACATACAAGCAATATTTGTTTTTCTCTTTCTGACTTACCATTGTAAAGCAACTATACTCCAATAAAAATTAATTTAAAAAAACACAGATTTGATATAGGAAGTCTTCAGAAAATACATTAATAAAAATGGGTTATATCATTCTTTTCACATAAAAAATAAAGTTGGATGCATTGAAAGTATATGGATGAAAAATAATTTACCATGCAAATCATTAGCATATAAAAACTGAAGTAGCTATATTTTATCAGATAAAATATGTTTCAATAAACACTTATCATTAGGGTGAATTCAATAGGAAGACATCAAAATCATCAATGTGTCTGTTCCCAAAAAAAGACCTTCAAAATATATAAAGCAAAAATTTGCAAAATTAAAGAAAATATAACTCAAAAATAAGAGTTGGAGAATTTAAAGTCCTCTCAAAGCAACTGCTGGAACTAGATTAAAAAAAATCAGCAAAGATGTGAATTAAAATAACACTAGTAAGTCCCTTGATCTGATTGGTATTTATACCAACACTCAACAATGGCAGAATACACATTCTTTCCAAGGGCATTTGCAGGATAGACCACACTCTGAGTCATAAAGAAGTCCATTAAGTTCAAGAATATTGAAATCAGACAGATATGTTTTCTCATCACAATGTAATTCAGTTAAAAATAAATAAATATAATCAAGAAAATCCCCCATGTTTGAAAATAAATTATTTATTTCTGAATAAACATTTTGTTCAAGTACAAGTCATAGGAAAAATAAGTAATTATATTGGATGAATGATAATGAAAATACAATATACCAAAATTGATGTGATATAATTAAAACAGGACTTAGAGAGATATTTATACCTTTTAATGCCTATTAGTAAAAAATAAAGTTCTTAACATATGACCTAAGCAGCTTCTTTAGGAAACTGAATAGAAGAATGATTTAAACCTAAATCAAGCAGAAGAAAGGAAATAATTGAGAGAAGAAGTCAATTTATTTGAAAACAGAAACACAGAGAAAATTAATAAAACCAAAACCTGATTCCTTGAAAAATCAACAAAAGTGATAAAATTTTTGCCATTATGTTTAAGAAAAATAAACAGAAAACTAATTAACCAATATAAAGAATTAAAGATAGGATAACACTTCACACATTTCAGACAGTAAAAGGAAAAGGAAGTATTATAAGCAACTTCATGCAAATGAGTTTGACAACTTAGATGAATAGGAAAAATTCAGAGAGGAGAAAAGTTACCCTAACTTTCTCAACTTGTAAGATATATCAATTAATAAAATCAAATTCTTAAGTTTAAACATTTCCAATAAGAAAGGTCCTGATGGCTTCACTGGTGAATTTTATCAAATAGTTTTTTAAAGGCATAATACCAATCTTAGACAAGCTCTTTCAGCAAATAGAGGAGCAAGGAATACTTCCCAACTCATTTTATGAGGCCAGAGTTACCCTGATTCCAAAACCAGATGAAGACACTGCAAGAAAACTATAGACAAATATCACTCATAAATGTGGATACAAAAATAATTATCTAAATAATATCAAATCAAATAAAAAATATTTTTAATGACATTACATCATGGCCACATGGAGTTTATCTAGAGAATATGAGGTTTGTTTCACATTTAATAATCAACCATTGTCAGATACCATTTTAATACAGTTGAGGACAAAAATCATATCACCATTTCAAAAGACGCACAAAAAGTATTTGACAAAATTCATGCCCTTTCGTGATAAAAACACTCTCAGCCAACTAGGAATAGTAGGAAAGTCCTTCATATTGACTACTGATATTTATGAGAAATCTACAGACAACATCACTCTTAATAGTGAAAGGATCAATGCTTTCTGCATACTTTGAACAACATAGCAAAGACATCCTCTTTCAATACTCTTTTTAATATTATACTCAGTATTTTGGCAGGAGAAAGAAATAAAGTGTGTATTGACTAGGTAAGGGATAGTAAAACTGTCCTTATTTGCAAGCAATTTGATTGTATGGAATTAACAGAAATCTACTGGAAATAATAAAAAGTCAATATAAAAATCAATTCCATATGTATACATTAACAGTAAACAACTAGAAAATGAAATGTAAAACTCTATTCAAAATGGCATCAAAAATGAAGCAATTAGGAATAAATTTAATTTAAAAAGTCCACAGTAAACCACAAAACATTGAAAAGGGAAATTAAAGAACACCTAAATAACAGGAGAGATATATTTATAGATTGGAAAATGTAGTCTTGTTAAAATGGGAATCTTCCCCAAATTGATCTATAGTGACATTTTAAAATGAATCAAAGCCCTAACAGGCTTTTTCAAATAAATTGAGCAAGGAACACTTGCTCAATCAACCTTGCAACTTTCCCTCCCCAACAACCTCCTCCATTTCTTACACACAGAGTTATTTTCTGAAAAGGGTAAAACAGAGTTTCTCAATGCAGGAATACAAAGCAGAGTAGAAGAAAGTAGTTTCATTCTGAAAACAAATGGGTTAAGTGAAAATGCACATATTAAAATTATATGTTCTTCAACTTTTTCCCCCACTCAGTTCCTGGAAATCTGGTGTTCAGGGATATGTCATGCTGGCAGAATTGGGTGATAGTCTTCTCTGGGAAAACTGACTACTCCAAGAGAAAAATATGCAAATATATTGATATAATGGATTCCTCAAGGAAACAGCCTGACAGATCACTGAAAAGTGAAAACTAAAGTGAACAAACCCAACTTGTGTGTACAGAACTTTCACACAGATTTTTAGTGCCCCACTTTTAATAAGAAGGAAGTTGTATATCACCAGATATTTGGGAAACTATTTAATATAAAAGACAAAAGTAAAAACAGAGAAAAGTAGTATATAGGACAAAAAATATGCAAGGAAAAAAAATTAAAACTACAAATAATATTCTCAAAGTGATAAGAATACATTATTTTTATTAAACAAAAATAGAATGCTCTAACAATAACGTTCAGAGAACCCAATATTACTCTTGGTAATTAGAAAAGTGATAGTAGAAATGTAAAACTCAATGGAAGTTTTGAAAGATAGAAATAATTCTATCTTTCAGGAAGTAGAATAAAAAGACAGATGAAAATAGTAGTTAAAAGATAATAAAATTAGAGAGAAATTCAATAATTACAACATTGAATTTTAAGAGTTACAAGAGTGAAGAGAGAAATGTAAGAGAGGAAATCAAAGGAAATATTAAGAAAATGTCACAGGGCTGAAATTCATAGCTTGCATATTCCCAAAGATCATCAAATGCCTGGAGATGGGATAATAATCAATCTATATCAAGGCAAATCATTGTAAAGTTTCTGAATACTGTCCAAAAATAAATTAACCTACAAACTTCTATAAAAGAGAGAAAAAAGGAAAGGCTTCAAGCAAAGATCAAGTAGAATGGCTTCTCAAAAAAGACACAGATGCTGTAAAATAGTTAAGCAATGCTTTCAGCTGTGAATGAAAATGCTTTACCACTTAGGAATCTTTGCTCAAAGAGTTTTATTACTCGTGTATGAAAAGAGAATTGAAACACTTTTAGACCAATAGGCTTAAAATAAGTCACATGCCATGGAACCTTTCTCAAAAAAGGTCCTGGAGAATATGTTCCACTAAACAAGTGAGTAAAACCCTGGGAAGAGGAAGACATGGGATTCTGAATAGCATCCAACAAAACAGAAGAGCAAAATAATCTCCAGGATGTTCATAAAGGGCAGTACCAAAATGATAGCCAAGCAGTCAATTTTACAGTAGGTCATAAGGCTCCAGGAGGAGTCTCTTCAGGGAGATGAAATTGATAGAATGCCTAATATATTTGAATGTATTAAAAATAGAGGTTTACACTTGGAGAGTGTGGAGTTCAATTAATAAAGTACATAGAAACAAACCAATGAGGAGGGAGACCAAGACTATACTTAATTCTATGATGAATAAAATATTGTACAAGAGAAAGAAAAAGAAATAATAATGGTTAAACAATTGATTTTACACAGTTATAATATAAGAACTGATTACTGTTCTAACTAGAATTACAATTATATAACTCTTGGGAAAATGAGAGGGATGGAAAGGTGTGTGTGTGTGTGTGTGTGTGTGTGTGTGTGTGTGTGTTTAACAGGGTGGGGAAACTATAAAAGAAGACCGAATTTAAAGTAAATTCCTAAAATGTGTAAATCAACAAGTAGCAAAGAAAAAATGCGACTATCTTCGAAATATGAAATTAAACCAAAATAATGAGCTAAAGATGTTGGAAATAGATGTCTATGGAGAATAGGAAATGAGAATAGAACAAGGTCCTGCTTTTTTTTTCATACCAAGACTTATAGACTCTTGAAACTTGTCTGTATACGACTGGGGGGGGGGGCTTTTTTTCCAATACACATGTGTTAGATAGATATGCTGCTATCTTAAATTTGGGATATATCATTTGGACTGTATAAATATATTAAGTCTTTCTGCTCTCAAATAACTTATTTTACAGGTAATGAAGAGCCTCTAAATAAGGCATATAGATTGACCAGCTGCACATTTGTAAAAACAACAAAGCTCAACTATAGCTTTTAAAGGAAAATTGAAGGCAAATATATGGAAAACCTTTGAGCTTGTGCATTTGCTCCTTTACCACTCCCCAGACCCTTCCCATATAGCTTCTTATTTGGAAATCAATGTCCCTCGTCCATTTAAGATATGAGTTAAAAATTAGTTCATCTTAAAAGCCTTCCCTGATTCATCCCACTCCACACTAAACACTTGTTCCTTTATGTTCTTTTAGCACATATGTTGTGTATTCAGCATTATTTCCCACTTGTTGATGTATTACTTCACTCTTAGCTCAAGGTATTGCTTGCATTTATAGCTTGTCTTCTCTAGGTAGACAATCAACTTTTTGAGAATAGGGCTGTATCTCATTTCCTATTATACTTACTAGTCTTGTGATAGGTTATAAAATAGATAACTAATAAGAACCTGCTATATAAAAAATAAAATAAAATTCAAAAATAAAATAATTTATTATTAGGGAAATTTAGTAATTTCATCTTCAAAGCTGATGTCAGATTACAAGCAAGCCTTCCCACAACATGTGTCAGATCCACTATTCCTTCATTCAGTAAAATGTCTTAATTATTGTCTTTGTGTTCAATGCTGTGCCAAACGCTGAAAATACAAAAACATTTGAAATTCAATACAGCTCTTCGTTCTGCCTCCCACAAAAATATGAGTCGAGTCTCAAGTAGAGGATGGATATCGGGTTCAGATTTGGGGACAACAATAAATGAGCTAAACATGGTCAACAGGGTAGCAGTCTAGTGAAGTAAATATAAGGTTATAATGTGATAAGAGAAAGACAGGATGCAAGGAAGGAACTTTGTGGCACAGGATGAGGCAAAAGATGTAGATTCTGTTCCATATAATCATGATCAAATTACATGATCTTTGAGCCTAAATCCACATCTCTCCCTTTATTCTACCTTATTTTGCACTGCACACTTCCTTACTCTCTCCATTTTAGTCACACTGGCCTTCATCCACATTCTCCCTATGGGCCATTGCACTGTGCATCCCTCTTCACTGGAACAGTTTTCCAACATTATTCATCTAGGTATCCTCTAGTTATCCTTTAGATTTCAACTTAAGTGTCACTTCCTCAGATATTTCTTCCTGACTTTCTTAAATTATATACCCCAATTGTGTACCTTGTAATTCTCAGAAACTCTTGTCACAGCTGCAATTTTGCCATGTATTTATGTGAATGATGTCTATTTCCCAAACTATACACTAAGCTCCTCCAGGAGAGCAGGTGTGTTGCTCATCACCACTTACCTCAATGCTTGAAATAAAATAGGTACTCAATATAGTGCAGTTGAAAAAAATTGAACAAATAATGTGATAAGAAAATAAAGAAATAAAAAAGCACTTTGGGAGATAAACAAAAAGATGACAATAGCATGTTACTATCTTTATTAATCAGGGCCCATTGGATTCCTCCAGGTCATCACAAAGCAAAAACTAAAAAAAAAAAAAAAAAAAAAAAAAAAGCAAAACCTGCTCAAGTTATGGAATTACCACAAGAAGACTAAATAAATAACATGAAGACAATTCATATAGGGTTAGATATTTCTTCATCTGGAGGTAAGTTCATCATCTCATGGGTGGATTTTCCTAAACTATTGGGATACAGAGGGCATTTATGCTAGCACTGAGGTTGCAAACTATGACAGAGTGTGGCTCTGAAAGGACTTATTAGCAGGGAAAACACCTTTGGTTAGTATTAATCTCTCCCCCAGACTCAGAAATTCTTGCTCTCAGACTAGGAACATATACCCTAGTATCTCACTCTTTTCACAGTTAACTGAAATTTCAGCACTACACAGATTTTCTTAGTTTAAATGATTTTTAGGGAATAAGGGCTGAGTTAGAGAATTAGTTAACTAAAGTATTTTGTTGACTACTAGGAGGTATATTTTAAGCACTCTACTCAAGGAGCTACAATTTCAAATGACTAGTACATTTGCTAGAGTTTAGTTGCAGGAAAGACCAAAATGGGCTGGGATGGACAGGGAAATTTTCATGGAAGATGAAAAGTACAAAAGAGACGAGAAGGTATTTCAGGAGAGTAATGGTATAAACAAAGACCTAATTCTATTTAGAGCTCATGATACCCATAGTTTAAATAATAATGTTAGTTTTTTCCATGTTTATCCCATTTTCCACATATTATTTCTGATTCTAGTCACTCAAAGAGAAAGCAGGGAAATAATTAGATTTCTTCTACAACAAAGGAGTGTTCTGAAGAGTTAAATATCCAATCCAAATCTAACATAATGGATATGGGCTCAGAAATGAGAAATAAACATACCATTTTCCTTCCACAAAACATCAAAAAGTGATATATAAAATCAATGTCTTTTTGTCAATGTCTAAGAACCAAACGTTTTTGTTGTAGTTGCTACCATGGAATTTACTATATTTTGTTAAACTATATTAACAACTCATCCAGAATGTACAATCCAAGAAGAAATATGTTCCTGCTGATAACTTCCTTTTTATATGGAAAATATTATTTCACTCTAACCTAACTTTTCTGTTGGACTATCTCCAGCCCTGTATTACTCTTACTACTATGATGCAATTAACATAGCTCCCCGTTTATATCTCCAATGACTTTTTAAACTAATCCTTACATAACACAAAACTTAATTTGGCACAACCATAAAAGTTATATAAAATGGAATTATACTTTGAAAAGCTTAAGAGTACTAACAATATAAAATTAAGATTTTTAAATTTAAATATAAGATGCCAATTTAATTATAAGGCTCTAGCTTTCATTTACTTTTTAAATTAATCTAAGTATCAGAACAAAAGTTAATTTAAATATTATCTAATTAAGTCTAAAAAGATGTTTATATTTGCTCTTTATAAAATTAAAGTTATTAAATATTTCTCAATAATATAAAGGCTAATATTATCTTAATTTTCTCAAAAATTGTCCACTTAAAGGTAGATAAATTAAGATCCTAATTTCTTTTCCCATATGTATCTGAGATACTTTTGTGATCTTGTTATTACTTTGTGTGTAAATAGGCTTTTATGCATAGATTGCACTTAAGCTTCTGCAAAATTTATTTTATGACATTATTAGTAGAGCTTTTGAAACAGTTTGTCAAAAGTGAGTGGTATGGGAATTTTGTGTAGAAATATGGATTTTAAAGAAAATACATTATTTATTTTGGTGCTCTCTATCAATAGGTCAGCGTTTCCTAAATTTAAAAAAAAAAAGTTCATTTACCTGTACATTTGTGGAGCACCTATTATATGCCAGGCATGGACGTGGTGGACGTTCGGGAGGAATGACCCAGTACCTATATGGTCTTCTGTCAGGGTCACGAGCATTGTGGGGGCCATTAGAACCCTGCAGACATCTTTTAGTTTGGACGTCTGGCAACACCTTACCTTACTTAGCTTTAGTAGTTTCACTTGTGATACACCTGATTTGATTTTGATAATAACTACTTTCAAATATATTAATGATATCTGCTAAGACAGGTATCAGTTTACCCAAGAGTCTCTCAATTTTAGCAATTACAGTCCTACCTCCTGGAAAACCCTTCCCAGGATGATTGGTCAGTCTCTGTGTACCACCCAAGATTAAAAGCATTTGCTAGCATATGAGGGTATATGTATCCATAAAATTAAGTTGTAGTCACCTTCACTGGTAACAAAATATCTGGGAGATAATAAAATAGCCTAAATAAATAACAAAACAGCAACGAGTGCCACTTCTCCAAAATTTACAGAAAGTGATTGATCTTTACTATGAAGTCAACCTTTAAATCTTTAATTATGATAGAAATGGGAGTCATCAAAGAGCCAATTTGATATTGCACAGGTTAAAAATGTTGGCAGGTTAGTTTGTTAATGAAAACCAAAAAATAAAAGGAGGAAAATGGCTTGCAACTATGTTGTTCATTTACGTATCAGCACTCATATGCTTTATAATGGTTTGATTTGTGTTGCTAAACATAAGAAGGCAATTATCTCACTATTGTTGCTCATTCAATTAAATATCTACCTCTTTTATTGACAGCAAAATCCTATTACATGTATTTTTCTGCACAGGTAAAACATTACAGGCCGTATAACTAAACAAGTAAAAAAAAGCAGGAGTGAACTGATATTCAACTTACAAATGTCAAAATATATTTTACTTTCCATTTTTTCTTTCTATAACATACTAGAGAGCTTCTTTTCTGATGGACTTTCTTGGAAACATTTGCAAGCACCTCATACACTCCGGGCAACTTGGATAATTTTCTTCTTCATCTCCATACCTACAGATTCTTGTAAACACTTCTAACTTGGTCTTCTCATCTTCCCTTGCTTAAAAAGTTCCTCCATAAAAACTGTCTCTTGAAATCAACCTGCTACTGGGGGTATTTTAATTAGGGGCATTAAGCTACTGTTTGAAACTATCCTCAATTAAACTTTGTCTAATATTAAAAATAATTGATTTTATTTAACCTCTTACATGTATTAGAAAATCAATATTGATAGTGATAATGGAAACTTACTACTTAACTTTGCTGATGAGAAGTTTAAAATTAAGGTCATTCATTGCCACAACTAGAAAAAAGCTGAGCAATAACAATTAATAAAATAAATGTGTTATTTACTGATGCTCTTATAGTAAAGAAATAATTTTGTATTCAATTTATGCCAAATTGTTAAAAGTGACTTTTACAACATAGGAAATCATATACTGCTAAAAAATTGTAAGACATGGTACTGATGCAACAGCCATATATAAGAGCAAATTTTGTAATTATTAATATATACATAATATGTAATCATAATATTTTAGTAAGATGTGTAATTATAGTATAGTTATGTTATGAGATTAAAATGGCTTTTTAAATTACAAAGCATTTTAATCTTCTCCCTTATTTGTTTTGAGTGATAAATTACTCTGTTCTAGCTTCCTAAAATATTGGAAGCTAAGATTACTTGCAGTTTTTTAAATATATATTGTATGTCTTTGTAAATTCTGTTTCTGTCATTCCCTTAGCATCATGGTCCTAGGCTACATAACCTCCATGGGGAGTTGAAAAGGTACATAAATTAGCAATCTTATCAGACAACAAATAACTACAAAGAGTTTTACCTACATGTAGAGAGTTAAAACTATAAGAGGATGAAACTTACAGTTTCCATCTATTAATATGCAATAATAATGAATTTCAGTGGTTATCAATATCACCTTGTTTCCACTCTTTCTCAAAGTTAAGGGAACTCTTTCAGAAGCCTTATCTCATTTTGTATTCACCTGCCAATTTTCATCTTATCTAAGCAGAAAATAATTTTCAAAATGATTATATGGAAAATAATATTGCTTTAATATATGAAATGCATGCAAAGAATGAAGTCAGTGAACAGGAGAGGTGAGGCAACAGTATGAGAAGAAAGATATCAGCCTGAGAATTTGAAAACTAACAAATTAAAATGTCAATTGATTCTCCACTATATTCTCTGTCTCTCACTTTGTTCTTTCTCTAAACCTTACTCGTGAACTGTGCAAGCCTATGGGAATCAAAGTGAATTACACTCTGTATGACAGACTCTAGGGCCATTCACCTCATTACAAATAGCTCAATTTCGTTTCTTTTTATGGCTGAGTAATGTTCCATTGTATATACTTGCCACATCTTCTTTATCCATTCATCCGATGATGGACAGAGTGAAGTAAGTCAGAAAGAGAAAGACAAATACCGTATGCTAACACATATATATGGAATTTAAGAAAAAAATGTCATGAAGAACCTAGGGGTAAGACAGGAATAAAGATACAAACCTACTAGAGAATGGACTTGAGGATATGGGGAGGGGGAAGGGTAAGCTGTGACAAAGTGAGAGAGTGGCATGGGCACATATACACTACCAAATGTAAAATAGATAGCTAGTGGGAAGCAGCCGCATAGCACAGGGAGATCAGCCCGGTGCTTTGTGACCACCTAGAGGGGTGGGATAGGGAAGGTGGGAGGGAGGGAAACGCAAGAGGGAAGAAATATGGGAACATATGTATATGTATAACTGATTCACTTTGTTATAAAGCAGAAACTAACACACCATTGTAAAGCAATTATACTCCAAACCATTGTAAAGCAATTATACTCCAATAAGGATGTAAAAAAATAAAAAGTGAATTACAAGGTGGCTGCTATTCTGCCCTTACCACAGCCCTTACATGGTTTATAAAGAACTTTCATATATATTATCTCATCTCATCCTCACAACATTCCTTTGAAGCAAATAATATTCCACTGAAATAATATTTCATTTTAGAATCATTATGTAGTTTTGCATAATTGTGTAGTATATTAGTGTATATTTTTATTCTAAATTTACTGAGGAAGAAGTTGAGGTTGGCAATCCCAAATTCAATGCTCTTTTCAACACAAAATGGGTCATTGTTATTTTATACTAAAAATGTTCAATACGTTTGTTCTAGAGTTTAAGGTGATAGAAACATCAATATATAGCATAAGTAGTAATTTCTGTCAAAAGAATGCAATAATAACAGAAAAAGAGGAATCTGCTTTATTAATATTCATTTTGTGATTGTAAATTGTCTGGTGAGCTCTTTAAGTCTCATGAGCTGAAAAACCATCAATATGCTGACCACTCACAAATTTGTATATCCTGCCTGGACCTCATCCATAAGATGAATACTTATATTCGAATCACCTGTACTTCTCCACTTAGACACCTAAGAATCATCTCAAATTTAATGGTCAAAAACAATCAACTGATTCCCTCTCCTCCCCCCAATCCCTTGATTTTCCTGCTTTATTCCCTATAACCAGGGTGACTATACAAATCATCATTCAAACATGGGTACTTTTGAGAGTGAAAGGGGGAAGGTTAATAATCTATCTCAATAAAAGGCAACTGTTTTTATCCATTTCCAAAACTTAAAACCTTGGAATCATTTTTGTGAACTTTTAACCTTATTTCCTGTATTCAATCTGTCAGCAAATACTGTCAGTTCTGCATGAGAATTAGACGACTTTTCACTACCTCCAGAGTTACACATGCTGTTCCATTATTCCTTATCTGGACTATTGCAGCAACCTTCTCTATGATCTCCTCGCCTTCATGCTTGTCCCTCTAAAATCTATTTTAAACACAGCATTTGACATAATCCTTTTAAAACATAAATCATATCATGCCACTCAAAATACTCTGATGGTGTCCCATAATATCCAGAATATAAGCATGTTTCATAAAATGGACATGATCCTACATTAGCTGCTCCTCTTTCAACCCATCTTCTCTCTGACTTCGGTTGCTGCTACTCTCCTACTTTGTTTCACTTCAGTCATACTGCTTTCTTGCTCCCCTTTGAACATTCCAGGCATACTCCTGTCTCAGGTTCCCTGTGCTGACTGTTTCCTCTCTCTAGAACTTTCACCCCTCAGATATCTACATGGCTCAGTTTCTCCTCTCACTCAAATCTGTGTTCCAATGAGGCTTTCTAATTGTCCCTGGAGTTCCCTGTTTAAAATTGTATTTGTGACCATCAAGCATATTACATATTTTACTCACTTACCAGTATACTGTCTGCAACCAAGTACTACAATGGTAACTCCATAAAGATGTGAATTTTTGTCTGTTTTCCCTCTCTATTTCCAGGAGCTAGAACAATGCTTGCAGTCACAAAATACATTTTTAAGGAATTAATTAATGAATTAATTAAGAGTCATATTTAGATACAAATAATATGTGTACCAGCAACTAAGTGTGGATTAAAGATTATAGATATGGAGTTGAATTTTAATATAATTTTATTTTTATGTTAGTAAGTGATGAACACAGTAGCTACACTGTGTCATGTAGCTATTTTCCTCTTCTGCCTGGTGAAATGGAAAATTTCTCATTTTCAGTAATAAAAATATCCATCCATATATATATATATATATATATCTTTTTTTTTTTTTTGCAGTACGCGGGCCTCTCACTGTTGTGGCCTCTCCCGTTGTGGAGCACAGGCTCCGGACGTGCAGGCTCAGCGGCCATGGCTCACGGGCCTAGCCACTCCGCGGCATGTGGGATCTTCCTGGACCGGGGCACAAACCCGTGTCCCCTGCGTCGGCAGGCGGACTCTCAACCACTGCGCCACAAGGGAAGCACCATCTATATACATTTAAAAAAAATTATTGGAGTATAGTTGATTTACAATGTTGTGTTACTTTCTCCTGTACAGCAAAGTGAGTCAGTTGTACATAAACATATATCCACTCTGTTTTTAGATTCTTTTCCCATATAGGCCATTACAGAGTATTGAGTAGATTTCCCTGTGCTGTATAGTAGGTTATTATTAGTTATCTATTTTATATATAGTAGTGTGTATATGTCAATCTCAATCTCCCAATTTATCCTTCCCCACCCCCATCCCCTGATAATCATGTTTGTTTTCTACATCTGTGACTCTACTTCTGTTTGTAAATAAGTTCATTTGTACCCTGTTTTTTAGATTCCACATATAAGCAATATCATATGATATTTGTCTTTCTGTGTCTGACTTACTTCACTCAGTATGATAATCTCTAGGTCCATCCATGTTGCTGCAAATGGCATTATTTTCTTCTTTTTTGTGGCTGAGTAATATTCCATTGTATATATGTACCACATCTTCTTTATCCATTCCTCTGTTGATGGACATTTATGTTGCTTCCATGTCCTGGTTATTGTAAATACTGCTGCAATGAACATTGAGGTGCATGTATTTTTTGAATTATGGTGTTCTCTGAGTATATGACTAGGATTAGAAGTGCTGCATCATATGGTAGTTCTATTTTTAGTTTTTTTAAGGAACCTCCATACTGTTCTCCATAGCAGCTCTACCAATTTACATTCCCACCGACAGTGTAGGAGGGTTCCCTTTTCTCCACACCCTCTACAGCATTTATTGTTTGTAGATTTTTTGATGATAGCCATTCTGACTGGTGTGAGGTGATACCTCACTGTCATTTTGATTTGCTTTTCTCTAATAATTAGTGATGTTGAGCATCTTTTAATGTGCTTTTTGGCCCTCTGTATGCCATCCTTGGAAAAAATGTCCATTTAGATCTTCTGCCCATGTTTTGACTGGGTTATTTGTTTTTTTGATTTTGAGCTGCATGAACTGTTTGTATATTTTGGAGATTAATCCCTTGCCAGTTGCTTTGTTTGCAAATCTTTTCTCCCATTCTGAGGGATGTCTGTTTGCTTTGTTTATGGTTTCCTTCATATACGATTTTAAACTCAATTTTGTACCATGAGTAAGTTCTGCTATGTAAATGATATAAAATACCAATATAGATTTAATTACTTTCTCTTTTGTAATTTTTTCCTATTTAAAAAAACTATATAATATGTATGTGTGGCTTTGTTTCAACATCCATTTATTTTGAATTTATAAATCAAGAAACTCACTAACCACTGCAACATTATGATTTAACTGAATTTAAGTATGAGTTAATCTGTAAATATACTATTACCATGATAAGGAATTTCTAGCCATTTCATAACAAATGTGTATATGTTAGTGTCTTCTGAACTTGGCCTAATATATAAAACTTGCATTACAGTAAACAAAAGTTTCTTAGATGGTTTTCAAATAGGACAACAAATTCCCTCTGACTTAAAGTTTTTTCAATAAAATTTTTTTAAATGGGCATTGAAGGAGACTCATTTGTAAAGACTGTAAAATGATATGCTAATATTGTAATCCTTGCTGCTTAAATGAAATATACCTTTGATTTCTTAAAACATTAAAGTACCCCAAAGAATTCTCACTTCAGAAGGTATAAAAGCAAGTAATGAATCAAAGAAAGCATTGTGGCAGGCTTGTTGTAGGGAATTAGAAACATTGGCCCCAAACCAGTGCTTCTACTGATGGGTGGAACGTGTGATTTGTATTTTTAAGAGAAAATAATGGCATCATATTTAAAAAATATATATTTGAAGTAAAAATCACACATGAATGTTATAATGGCAATAATATTATTAAGGAATCACTTTAAAGCTAAAGTGAGAAAAATACAAAAAAAATTCACTATTCCCAATGTAAATATGTTATAAATTAGCATTGAGTAATGAAAAACAAAATTGAGGCAAGAAGATAAAAACAATACTATGTTCCTTATTGTTTCCCCTAAATATTGTATTCATATAAAGACTCTTAATAGTTAATCTCTTACAATATATGTTTAAGAAATATGGGTTAATATTTTACCCACTTTGTGTTTGATAAAATCTTAACACATGTGGAATTTTCATTGATTTCCTAAGAAGGAACCAGGTATCCACACTCAAAACAAGAGATATTATTCTTGGAGAGAAAGATCTCACAACTCATTTAGTTTCTATTGCCAAAGAATTTCAAGAACTCATTTGTCTGGGCAGAGTCTCATCTCTCCAAGATTGGCTTAGGTGTGGTCTAAAAGTGAAGTTCAGCTGAACTCTCAAGGTCACTTCCAGATTTATGAGCTTGTGAAATTCCTTAAAGACATTTCTTTTCCAAGCTAACATACACTGTTTCCACTTTCCTTGACAGAGATGAAAAAAGCCTTTGTTCATGCTCAAAGGAAAGCAGATCACTGAATACTGTTTTTTCAGTGAACAACTCTTTTGATTAATGCATAAGTGCTAAGAGTTGTCCTCCCCAATGTCTTACTATGATATTCAAACCATACTACATGCTGCTGAAAGGTTCCTGTCTAAATGCCATAGGATGGGTTGAAGTATGTTTACCCCAGGCAATTCTTCCAGGAACAATTAAGGCCTACTGTGATTCCAAAAAAACAGCTTTGCTTATTTCTTCCTCTGAATTACATTGGTCTAAAGGGTAAGCTTCTATAATTTTAGCCTATAGAGATAGGTAGACTTGTTTTCCTCTGCAAATATTTGAACAGTGAGAGCTACGTCTCAGGTGAACACATGGCTACTCTAATCACAAAGTAATATCAGGTTTCTAGATTTCTGACCCCTGAACTATTATCATTAAAAGAAACTTGCTCTTAAAAATTCCTAGTAGACTGAGATGGAAGAACCCTGACATTTTTTTTTGATGAAAATATCAACTGTGGCCTGCTTATACAATCTACTAACCTATTTCAGAAATAGTGTGAAATTTCATCATAAAAAAATCATTCACATATGTTATTGGCAAACAGCACTCTTCCATCTCTGTATTATATATTTAATTTCATGGAAACATATAGTGTTACCAATAAACTACTACAATAAAACAGTGATGTAATTTCTATGAAAAAGCTCAAAATTATCATTGCTTAGTTTAAAATATACTACATTAAAAATATAAAACACTGTCTCTTTTAAGTAAATGCCAAATGAATTCAAAGTAACTGTATTCCAACAATCCTAGAAACCTGCTTAAAATTTATGGTCTTATATAACACTTTATATGTGGAATCTAAATACAACACAAATAAACGTATCTATGAAACAGAAACAGACTCACAGACATAGAGAACAGACTTGTGGTAGCCAAGGCAGGGAGGTGGGGTGGGGGAGGGAAGGGCTGGGAGTTTGAGATTTGCAGATGCAAACTAGTATATACAAGATGGATAAACAACAAGGTCCTACTGTATAGCACAGGTAAGTATATCCAATCTCCTGGGATAAACCATAATGGAAAAGAATATTGAAAAAAGAATGTATATATGTGTAAAACTGAGTCACTTTGCTGTACAGCAGAGATTGGCACAACATTGTAAATCAACTATACTTCAATTAAAAAAAAAGTACACCACTGGTACAAATATAAGGTGATAAGAAGGAAAATCTCACTAAAATTTTATAATTGTCAACTTCCTCACTTCATTCTTTGACAAAATTGTTTATAATCTGTATAGTTCAAATTTGATAAAATCACAAGGAAATCTCTCTTATTAACTCACCTATTACATTGTAGATCAACTATACTTCAATAAAATTTAAGAAAAAGTAAAGTTTACAGTTTTAATCTGTATTTTCTTGCCTTCAGAAAGGTTATTATTACAGAAACAGATGGATAGCAGTTTATATAGTTATAGTTTATAGTTAGCAGTTTTAATTATATAAATTTAGATCAGGGGTTTATATAAATGTATTTAAGAGTGGCAGAACAAAAATGCCTTTAAAAAGTTAGTTCATTATTAAAGTTCTTTTGTCTTTAATAATTTTGTATCATTCTGTATGATTTATTTTCAAATATTTGACTCAAATAGGAAAGACCATACCTGAGTTTGCTCCCAGCTATGTTCAGCCTACAGTAGCTCTTCTTGTGTTTTCAGTTTTTCCAATATTTTCAGCAACCTTAATATTTATTTTTAATATATATATATTTTTTATTGTGGTAAAAAAAATAGTCGCATTAAATTTTTCATCTTAACCATTTGTAAGTGTACAGCTCAGTAGTGTTAAGTATATTCACATTGTTGTGCAACAGAACTCCAGGACTTCATCTTGCAAAACTGTTTTACAACTATTTTTTATCCCATGATTATTTTTCACTACAAAAGGGAAATGCTTTATTTCCTTTTTATTTTATTTTTTAATAAGTAAAATTATGCTATTCAACTATCAGTTATATGTTAATCTAATCTCCCCTTAGCACAAAATCATATATTCATATAATGGCATCAATTAATCCAAAATACCTTGTCTCCAATTGCTGAGGAGGCTAAATATAAAGACTACCCTTCCCTTTGAGTTAGTCCTATAATGATCTTCTTAGAGTCTGCGAAATAAGTTAAAATGTTTTCATGGCTGAACTCCTCCTAAGCATTAAATTACACCAGAACTTCACATAAGAGTAGATATAACCTCACTGCCCAGGCCACATTCCAAACTAACTATTTTCTTTCTATGGATATAATTTCCCCCTTGCTTATTTGGCTTGGTAATAGTCCACGCTTCATCTATCTATTCTTTTGTGAAGCATGTTTGAGAAGCAAAATTTACCATAAAGTTCACAAAAAAAGACTTCCACTCTTTGCTTCATTTACTTAAATTCTTTGTTTAATCATGTTATTTTTTTGTCTTAAATTGAAATATTTCAATATGTGTTGATATCTCCTGTTTAATATCTTTCTATTGCCCTCTCTATGCATTAATTTGTACAATAAACCATTTTCCAAACCTTTACACTCTTAATTTTGACACACTTTCCCATTCTGCTGGTTTAACCACAAATGAGAGCTAGTGTGCCCAACTCCAACCCTTCCCATTTTGGTGGCTTCCTTTACTCTCCTTACATTGAAGTCTTAAGGCAAATTAAAAAATAGATTAAAACTGACTTTAATGCCCCTTTAAATCCATCCCAGAAAAAAAGCAATCAGTCAGAAAACTATTTTTTATCATAAGCATTCTTATCTTAATAATGGAATAACTCATTTTCTAGGCAGAATGACTCTAACACTTAAAACTAGTCAAAACAGTGAACATTATAAATTTCCAGATGTTGACATAATACCACTGTGAGTTTGAACAGTCATGTCTGGTCATCTCTAACTGATGAACTAAGTCAGACACTGGAACAGCTGTTGAAGGAGTGGCAGAAACTTAAGAGAGTTTGCCCCAATTGCTGACTGTTGCTTTTGCTGAGCCCATTCTTAAATGGTCATATTCTATCTGCATATATTATATAAAATCATGTCCAACCCCACTAAGTAAGCAGCACTGATCTGCATAGAGGGGATTTAGTTTAAAAGTTTCAGCATTACTATTCCAGCAAGCTTGTCATGTTAATAACATAGTGAACAAAGCACTTATGGAGGTATTTCTGATTTCTGAGTTAGGTAAATTTCAATCTCCCCAAATCATTGATTATATTTCATAAAGCAAATGCTGAATTCAGATTCAGTTTAAGGATCTTGAATATTTATAAAATGATCACTATGGTAGAAGATGGGAGAAAAAATATAAATATAATACAAGGACACTTGTCTCAAGGTTATAAAAGACATGTATAGAAACAAGCATAATTATTAAAAATAATATGTGTCCTAGAATGCAGTATTTCATTCAGTGCTTGAATGTGAAGTTCATAATACAAGCACTAGTAAAATTAAGAAATACGCAGAGTTATGAAGATACCACAGAAAAGCTGGGCAAAGGAGGGAAAATGTATTCTGAAAAAAATTAAGAGTTTGGTTAATAACAATTATATTTTGTCTGACTAGAGCAAAGGATTTTCACTGGTCATAGTGAGAGATGGGATGGGTAGGTCAGTAAATCAAAAGCCTTGAATACTAGACTTAGGAGTAGGTCTTAATATGATAAGCAATGAAGCAAGAGTCTCACAGCAGAGATGGTGTGATATTATCATGAAAGGGACATTTTGTACTCACTGAACAAGAATGCTTAATTAAAAAGTTGTACTGCTCCTTCCAAGTCAGTTCATAAATATTTAAAATCTTCTGTTCTGATTAATGCCCTTGTTCTTCCTAAATGGTTTTAAAATGGTACAATGTATGAAGCAATGTTTCTTTCTCATTGGGGAAGAAGTTCTATCTGTACAGAGTGATAGGGTACTCTTCCTAGGTCAATGTAAAAGTAGCTCAAAGGTCAGGTCTGTTTGTGTTCCTTAAAAATTCCAAAGTGATTAAAGAATTTATATAAAGTCATACTCTTCACAGAATTATTTTAGATTGCAAAATAATGCAATCTAATGTGTGTGTTTGAAGGAATTTTCTAAGTTGCTAAAACCATATGTTTGTTTTAGGTGTCAAAGAGCCTTGTGGTTAAAAGCTGGCACATAATGTCAGGGCATCTGACCTATGTTCTTGATTAAACACTGTGTGTTTAGGAAGTCATTTCTGCTGGTTTCCACGCTTGTCTGTGTCACATGGAAAACTCTCTAGATTCAAGATCTATAAAACCAATTATCTTGGCTTATTTAAATCTCTGTCTGATATACAATTTCACTATCATTCTCCATGTTATTTTAGTCTGTCTTTTTATTACACCTGTGAAAATAAATTATAATAGAGAGTTATTATAATACCTGCCTCTCACCACCTTGCAATCCTGTATAAGAACAAATATCATAGCAGAACTAAGGTTGACAGCTCTTCTGAAGGAAGTGTATTTGTATGTCAGAAAGATGCCTGCAGAAATGAACACACAACAAAATCTCAGCTGGCAATTCTCTCTATAAAATATTTGCCTTACACATATAAATATTTTAAAATAAAACATAATGACTACTAACTGCATAGGTAAATCTATCATATGGGCCTCTCCAGTATTTTTCAAAAAGTCCAATTAACTGTTATTAAAATAGCTCTCTCTCTCTCTCTCTCTCTCTCTCTCTCTCTGTGTGTGTGTGTGTGTGTGTGTCCACACACATACATATATGCATGTACTCAACTATACATTTATGCCACCTTTTTCAAATCCACTTAGTACAAAATAGCTACCAAGTAATTTGTCATAGAGACATCACTTTGCTGACTCATAAAGGGTATTTTCTCTCCACTGTTCTCTTTCTTTTAAAATTTGCTATTTAGGCAAATTTTATTTAGTTATAAAGTAAAATTTATTTGACTAAGTTCCTAAATTTAATTTTGTTATAACAAAAATTCTGTCAACTGATCCAGATCATTCTGGCAAAAAAGTATCTTTTCCTTTCAGTTTTTTTTAAAATAAAAAAATGCAAAGAAAGCATTTCCTTGAGGATTAATCTATTTAAGTTAAAATTGACTTAATTTCTGAAATGCTCAGCTATTATATTGTATAATTTACTTAAGACAATACAGACATAATATTTTATCTCAGGACACGTGATATGAAAAATAAAGTGTAGAAACGTACAAGGAAGGACTTTGTTAAAATGTTACCCAAGTCTATAGATAAACTATGACATTTATCACTTGGCCACAAATTGTTTTTTTGCACTTCACACATTGTGTACGTGGATCTTCTAATCTGTTACTTTTTTTTGTACTTTTGAATAAAAATCTTATGAATTACAATTTTCTCACTATAGAACTTTGATCTTACTTACCCTGTAACATATGACAAGCAAACAACTATTTAGTTTATCTTTGTGTCAAAGAGTGGTAGACTTCTAAAAACAAAAGTGAAAATTACATGTTTTCTACCTCTCAAACGTATTGTTTAACCTAAGCTTTCTCCATTTTTCTCTTAAGTTTTTCTAGCTTTGGGATAGATAAGTAGTAAGTGAATTTAAAAATAATGCAGAGCATAATATGCAATGTGAGAAGATGCCTTTTCAATCCCCCCCACCTCCTGTGGCATTCTACCCATCATCACAGGTTAAATGAATGACCCTTGTAAAACACTAAAAAACACTCCTCTAACTAAAGATATCTATTCCATGGCCCAGAATTTTAACAACTTACTCACTCCTCTTGTATAAGACATCAAAGGTTTAGGCTGGAGAGGTAGTGTTATTTGCATACTAACTAGCCAAGCCACCCCCACTAGATTCTAAGAGTAAAGGGAAGAGGAAAAGAGAAATAAAGGAATGGACATGGAGGTTGCCTATGAAAATAGGTTTTGATAGGTAACAAGGAGAGGTAGTGAGGAGAAAAGTGTAGAATGGAAGAAAGTTAGAGAAGAAAAAGAAAGGAGGATAAAGGGAAAAAAAGAATATTATCCTATCTCACAATTTTGCATAAGAGTATCTCCTGTTTTTAGCACAAGCCCAAAAACCCATATTAATTTTCACTCTGTTATTTACATTTCTCAAAATTCTTGTGTGTAACCAGAAAAAGGTCAAACTAAATCATATTTGACAATCAAGCCATGAGTTTATTTAGTTAGTAGAGGTTTCTATTGTCAGAGAAGAACTAAATTCAGATTATTAATTTGGACCCCACGGTGTTCT
This sequence comes from Pseudorca crassidens, assembly GCF_039906515.1. Lineage (NCBI taxonomy): Eukaryota > Metazoa > Chordata > Mammalia > Artiodactyla > Delphinidae > Pseudorca > Pseudorca crassidens. The sequence goes on along the minus strand of NC_090317.1, from coordinate 54,654,333 downwards.
TTTTTGTTTCTTTGTTTGGTTTTTTTACGTATAGAATAGTCTTCTTTATGAAATAATACACATAGAAAGTAATAGTTACCTATGGTTCGATTGTATGCTTTTAATTTCCTTCTAAAACTCTTTCTGTAAATTTTAAACTATGTTCAGTGCATCTATAATATATATATTTTTTACATCTTAATTGGAGTATAATTGCTTTACAATGGTGTGTTAGTTTCTGCTTTATAACAAAGTGAACCAGTTATAAATATATATATGTTCCCATATCTCCTCCCTCTTGTGTCTCCCTCCTGCCCACCTTCCCTATCCCACCCCTCTAGGTGGTCACAAAGCACCAAGTTGATCTCCCTGTGCTATGTGGCTGCTTCCCACTAGTTATCTATTTTACGTTTGGTAGTGTATATTATATATCCATGCCACTCTCTCACTTTGTCACAGCTTACCCTTCCCCCTCCCCATATCCTCAAGTCCATTCTCTAGTAGGTCTGTGTCTTTATTCCCATCTTACCGCTAGGTTCATCATGACATTTTTTTTTCTTAGATTCCATATATATGTGTCTTCTGACTTACTTCACTCTGTATGACAGACTCTAGGTCTATCCACCTCACTAAAAATAGCTCAATTTCGTTTCTTTTTATGGCTCAGTAATATTCCATTGTATATATGTGCCACATCTTCTTTATCCATTCATCCGATGATGGACACATAGGTTGTTTCCATCTCCTGGCTATTGTAAATAGAGCTGTGATGAACATTTTGGTAAATGACTCTTTCTGAATTATGGTTTTCTCAGGGTGTATGCCCAGTAGTGGGAATGCTGGGTCATATGGTAGTTCTATTTGTAGTTTTTTAAGGAACCTCCATACTGTTCTCCATAGTGGCTGTAACAATTTACGTTCCCACCAACAGTGCAAGAGTGTTCCCTTTCCTCCACACCCTCTCCAGCATTTATTGTTTCTAGATATTGTGATGATGGCCATTCTGACTAGTGTGAGATGATATCTCATGTTAGTATTGATTTGCATTTCTATAATGAATAATGATGTTGAGCATTCTCTCATTTGTTTGTTGGCAGTCTGTATGTCTTCTTTGGAGAAATGTCTATTTAGGTCTTCTGCCCATTTTTGAATTGGGTTCTTTGTTTTTTAGGTATTGAGCTGCATGAGCTGCTTGTAAATTTTGGAGATTATTCCTTTGTCAGTTGCTACATTTGCAAATATTTTCTCCCATTCACACGGTTGCCTTTTGGTCTTGTTTATGGTTTCCTTTGCTGTGCAAAATGTTTGAAGTTTCATCAGGTCCCATTTGTTTATTTTTGTTTTTATTTCCACTTCTCTAGGAGGTGGGTCAAAAAGGATCTTGCTGTGATTTATGTCATAGAGTGTTCTGCCTATGTTTTCCTCTAAGAGGTTGATAGTTTCTGGCCTTACATTTAGGTCTTTAATCCATTTTCATCTTATTTTTGTGTATGGTGTTAGGGAGTGTTCTAATCTCATACTTTTAGATGTACCTCTCCAGTTTTCCCAGCACCAGTTATTGAAGAGGCTGTCCTTTCTCCACTGTACATTCCTTCCTCCTTTATCAAAGATAAGGTGACCATTTGTGCGTGAGTTTATCTCTGAGCTTCCTATCCTGTCCCATTCATCTATATTTCTGTTTTTGTGTTAGTACCATACTGTCTTTTTTTTTTTTCATACTGTCTTGATTACTGTAGCTTTGTAGTATAGTCTGAAGTCAGAGACCCTGATTCCTCCAGCTTCGTTTTTCGTTCTCAAGATTGCTTTGGCTATTTGGGGTCTTTTGTGTTTCCATACACATTGTGAAATGCTTTGTTCTAGTTCGGCGAAAAACGCCAGTGGTAGTTTGATAGGGATTGCATTGAATCTCTAGATTGCTTTGGGTAGTAGAGTCATTTTCACAATGTTGATTCTTCCAATCCAAGAACGTGGTATATCTCTCCGTGTATTTGTATCATTTTTAATTTATTTCATCTGTGTCATAATTTTCTGCATACAGGTCTTCTGACTTCTTAGGTAGGTTTATTCTTAGATATTTTTATTGTTTCAATGGTAAATAGGAGTGTTTTCTTGATTTCACTTTCAGATTTTTCATCATTAGTTATAGGAATGACAGAGATTTCTGTGCATTAATTTTGTATCCTGCTACTTTACCAAATTCATTGCTTAGCTCTAGTAATTTTCTGGTAACACCTTTAGGATTCTCTATGTATAGTATCATGTCTTCTGACAACAGTGACAGCTTTAGTTCTTCTTTTCCAATTTGGATTCCTTTTATTTCCTTTTCTTCTCTGATCGCTGTGGCTAAAACTTCCAAAAATATGTTGAATAAGAGTGGTGAGAGTGGACACAATTGTCTTGTTCCTGATCTTAGTGGAAATGCTTTCAGTTTTTCACCATTGAGGATGATGTTGGCTGTGGGTTTGTCCTATATGGCCTTTATTATGTTGAGGAAAGTTCCCTCTATGCCTACTTTCTGCAGGGTTTTTTTCATAAATAGGTGTTGAATTTTGTTGAAAGATTTCTCTGCATCTATTGTGATGACCATATGGTTTTTCTCCTTCAATTTTTTAATATGGTGTATCACATTGATTGCCTTGCATATACTGAAGAATCCTTGCATTCCTGGAATAAACATCATTTGATCATGGTGTATGATCCTCTTAATGTGCTGTTGGATTCTGCTTACTAGTATTTTGTTGAGGGTTGTTTCATCTATGTTCATCAGTGATATTGGCCTGTAGTTTTCTTTCTTTGTGACATCTTTGTCTGGGTTTGGTATCAGGGTGATTGTGGCCTGGTAGAATGAGTTTGGGAGTGTTCCCCCCTCTGATATATTTTGGAAGAGTTTGAGAAGGATGGGTGTTAGCTCTTTTCTAAATGTTTGATAGAATTCGCCTGTGAAGCCATCTAGTCCTGGGCTTTTATTTGTTGGAAGATTTTTAATCACAGTCTCAATTTCAGTGCTTGTGATTAGTATGTTCATATTTTCTCATTCTTCCTGGTTTAGTATTGGCAGGTTGTGCATTTCTAAGAATTTGTCAATTTCTTCCAGGTTGTCAATTTTATTGGCATAAAGTTGCTTGTAGTAATCTCTCCTGATCCTTTGTATTTCTGCCTTGTCAGTTGTTACTTCTCCTTTTTCATTTCTAATTCTATTCATTTGTGTCTTCTCCCTTTTTTTCTTGATGAGTCTGGCTAATGGTTTATCAATTTTGTTTATCTTCTCAAAGAACAAACTTTTAGTTTTATTGATCTTTGCTATTGTTTCCTTCATTTCTTTTTCATTTATTTCTTATCTGATCTTTATGATTTCTTTCCTTCTGCTAACTTTCGGGGTTTATTTGTACTTCTTTTGCTAATTGCTTTACATGCAAGGATAGGTTGTTTATTCGAGATGTTTCCTGTTTCTTCAGGTAGAATTGTATTGCCATAAACTTCCCTCTTAGAACTGGTTTTGTTGTATACCATAGGTTTTGGGTCGTTGTGTCTCCATTGCCATTTGTTATTAGGTATTTTTTGATTTCCTCAGTGATCACTTCGTTATTAAGTAGTGTATTGTTTAACCTCCATGTCTTTGTATTTTTTATAGATCTTTTCCTGTAATTGATATCTAGTCGGATAGCATTGTGGTCGGAAAAGATACTTGATACAATTTCAATTTTCTTAAATTTACCAAGGCTTGATTTGTGACCCAAGATATCATCTATCCTGGAGAATGTTCCATGAGCACTTGAGAAAAATGTGTATTCTCTTGTTTTTGGATGGAATGTCCTATAAATATCAATTAAGTCCATCTTGTTTAATGTATCTTTTGAAGCTTGTGTTTCCATATCTATTTTAATTTTGGATTATCTGTCCATTGGCAAAAGTGTAGTGTTAAAATCCCCTACTATGTATGTGTTACTGTCGATTTCTCCTTTTATGGCTGTTAGTATGTGCCTTATGTATTGAGGTGTTCCTATGTTGGGTGCATAAATATTTACAATTATTATATATTCTTCTTGGATCAATCCCTTGATCATTATGTAGTGTCCTTCTTTGTCTCTTCTAATAATCTTTATTTTAAAGTCTATTTTGTCTGATATGATAATTGCTACTCTAGCTTTCTTTTGGTTTCCATTTGCATGGAATATCTTTTTTCTGTCCCCACATTTTCAGTCTGTATGTTTCTCTAGGTCTGAAGTGGGTCTCTTGTACACAGCATATATATGGGTCTTGTTTTTGTATCCATTCATTCAGTCTGTGTCTTCTGGTGGGAACATTTAATCCATTTACATTTAAGGTAATTATTAATATGTCTGTTCCTATTCCCATTTTCTTAATTTTTTTATGTTTGTTATTGTAGGTCTTTTCCTGCTATTGTGTTTCTTGCATAGAGAAGATCCTTTAGCATTTGTTGTAAAGTTGGTTTGGTGGTGCTGAACTCTCTTAGCTTTTGCTTGTCTGTAAATATTTTAATATCTCCATCAAATCTGAAGGAGATCCTTGCTTGGTAGAGTAATCTTGGTTGTACGTTCTGCTCCTTCATCAGCTTAAATATGTCTTGCCAGTCTCCTCTGGCTTGCAGAGTTTCTGCTAAAAGATGAGCTGTTAACCTTATGGGGATTCCCTTGTGTTTTATTTGTTGTTTTTCCCTTGCTGCTTTTAATATGTGTTCTTTGTATTTAATTTTTGATAGTTTGATTAATATGTATCTTGGCATTTTTCTCCTTGTATTTATTCTTTATGGGACTATCTGTGCTTCCTGACTTGATTAACTATTTCCTTTCCCATATTAGGGACCTTTTCAACTATAATCTCTTCAAATATTTTCTCAGTTCCTTTCTTTTTCTCTTCTTCTTCTGGAACCCCTATAATTTGAATGTTGGTGTGTTTAATTTTGTCCCAGAGGTCTCTGAGACTGTCCTCAGCTCTTTTCATTCTGTTTTCTGTATTCTGCTCTTCAGTAATTATTTCCACTATTTTATCTTCCAGGTCACTTATCCATTCTTCTGCCTCAGTTATTCTGCTATTGATCCCTTCTAGAGTATTTTTAATTTCATTTATTGTGTTGTTCATCATTGCTTGTTTCATCTTAATTCTTCTAGGTACCTGTAAAATGTTTATTGCATTTTCTCTATTCTATTTCAAAAATTTTGGACCATTTTTACTATCATTATTCTGAATCCTTTTTCATATAGACTGCCTATTTTCTCTTCATTTGTTAGGTCTGGTGGTTTTTTTCTTGCTCCTTCATCTGCTATGTGTTTTTCTGTCTTCTCATTTTGCTTATCTTACTGTGATGGGGTCTCCTTTTTGCAGGCTGCATGTTCGTAGTTCCTGTTGTTTTTGGTGTCTGTCCCCAGTGGCTAAGGTTGGTTCAGTGGGTTGTGTACACTTCCTGGTGGAGGGGCCTAGTGCCTGTGTTGTGGTCGATGAGGCTGGATCTTGTCTCTCTAGTGGGCAGGTTCACGTCTGGTGGTGTGTTTTGGTGTGTCTGTGGCCTTATTATGATTTTAGGCAGCCTCTCTGCTAATGAGTGGTGTTGTGTTTCTGTCTTGCTACTTGTTTGGCATAGGCTGTCCAGCACTGCAACTTGCTGGTCGTTTAATGAAGCTGGGTGTTGGTGTTGAGATGGAGATCTCTGGGAGATTTTCGCCGTTTGATATTACATGGAGCTGGGAGGTCTCTTGTGGACCAGTGTCCTGAAGTTGGCTCTCCCACTTCAGAGGCACAGCACTGACTCCCGGCTGTAGCACCAGTAGCCTTTCATCCACACAGGTTAGAATAAAAGGGAGAAAAAGTAGAAAGAATGGAAGAGGATAAAAACAAATAATATAACGTAAGATAAAATAAAATAAAGTTATTAAAATGAAAAAGAATTATTAGAAAAAACTTTTTTTGAAAAGTAAATAAAAATAAAAGAAAAAACGGATGGATAGAACCCTAGGACAAATGGTGAAAGGAAAGCTATACAGACAAAATCACCCAGGAGCATACACATACACATTCACAAAAAGAGGAAAAGGGGAAAAAAATAATAAATCTTGCTCTCAAAGTCCACTGCCTCAATTTGGGATGATACGTTGTCTATTCAGGTATTCCACAGATGCAGGGTACATCAAGTTGATTGTGGAGATTTAATCCGCTGCTCCTGAGGCTGCAGGGAGAGATTTCCCTTTCTTTTCTTTGTTTTCACAGCTCCCGGAGTTCAGCTTTGGATTTGGCTCCACCTCTGCATGTAGGTCGCCGGAGGGCGACTGTTCTTTGCTCACACAGGACGTGGTTAAAGGATCTGCTGATTCGGGGGCTCTGGCTCACTCAGGCCGGGGAGAGGAAGGGGCATGATGTGGGGTGAGCCTGTGGTGGCAGAGGCCAGTGTGACGTTGCACCAGTCTGAATCGCGCAGTGCATTCTCCTTGGGAAGTTTTCCCTGGATCCCGGGACCCTGGCAGTGGCGGGCTGCACAGGGTCCCCGGAAGGGAGGTGTGGATAGTGACCTGTGCTCACACACAGGCTTCTTGGTAGCAGCAGCAGCAGCCTTAGCATCTCATACCCATCTCTGGGGTCTGGGCTGTTAGCCGCGGCTCACGCCCGTCTCTGGAGCTCCTTTAAGCAGCACTCTTAATCCCCTCTCCTTGCGCACCAGGAAACAAAGGGGGAAGAAAAAGTCTCTTGCCTCTTTGGCAGGCCCGGACTTTTCCCCGGACTCCCTCCTGGCTAGGCATGATGCACTAATGCCTTCAGGTTCTGTTCACGCCACCAACCCCAGTCCTCTCCCTGCACTCCAACCAAAGCCCGAGCCTCAGCTCCCAGCCCCACCCGCCCTGGCGGGTGAGCAGACAAGCCTCTTAGGCTAGTGAGTGCCTGTTGGCACTGAGCCTCTGTGTGGAAATCTCTCCACTTTGCCCTCCGCACCCCTGTTGCTGTGCTCTCCTCCACGGCCTGGAAGCTTCCCCCCTCCTCCACCCGCAGTCTCCACCCGCGAAGCGGCTTCCTAGTGTGTGTGGAAACCTTTCCTCCTTCACAGTTCCCTCCCACTGGTGCAGGTCCCATCCCTATCCTTTTGTCTTTGTTTATTCTTTTTTCTTTTGCCCTATCCAGCTACGTGGGGAGTTTCTTGCCTTTTAGGAGATCTGAGGTCTTCTGCCAATGTTCAGTAGGTGTTCTGTAGGAGTTGTTCCATGTGTAGATGTATTTCTGATGTATCTGTGGGGAGGAAGTTGATCTTCGCATCTTACTCTTCTGCCATCTTCCCCTGCCACTCTCCCCCAGCCCCACAGTGTTTTAAAAAATCCCTAGAATTTGAATACCTTTACATGGTGCATGTAAATTTCATCACCACTCTCTAATATTTTATAACCTGCCAGGTTTACTCATTTACCTGTCTCAAGCCTGAAATAATTTGTCTTTCTTACCGTGATTTATTGCTTCTGATTTGTGTTATTGTTCCAGCCCCAGAATGTGATACTCTGGAACCTAGAGAGAAAGATATTAAATCTCTCCTCTGTGAGCAATGCTTTCTTCAAAGAGCCTCCTCCCCTGTCAAGTACTCTTGGAACTCTGAAATCCTGTGTAGCACAATCAGAAAACGTGTTTATATTTCTTGTGCAGCTGGCTTTCTGATCTCTCCCTTGACCCAGTTTGTACCTACTAAGTGAGCATCTAAAATCACTGCAAATTGCATTATGGGAAATACTGCTTTTAGGTCACAGGATGTTGAGCAACCTCTCCCTGCATCTCAAAGTGACAAAATGATGACTAATTCCAAATGCCTCAGTGTTAGATGCCCTTTCCAATGATTTTCTTATTACTGCCTAGAAATCCCTGTTACATCTATGGCCCTGGGACTCAAACTATTCTAGCAATTTAAATTAACACATGCTCCATGTTTTGTTTTGCTTTTTACATATTTGGTAAATAAATATGATTTTTCATGTAATAATAGTATGTTCCTTTCAGAATCTATAGTTTAAGCATTTTCTGAAGACAAATTTTTATAAATAGTAAAATAATAATAAATTTACTACTAATAGTAATTACAAGATGATGGTGTCTACAGTGGTGATTGTAGCAAAACAGAGAATAAACTTCTGATCATTACTTGCCTAAATGGCAGCTCTGTAATATTTCAGATTTGGAAATGATACATGCTCTGTAGCCTTGAGAAGTCCAGCAGTAAAAACATATTTTCATGAGCATGACTTATTGGACTAAAATATTAATTTTCAGTAACATATATATATATATATATATATCACTTTGGGAAATATATTGATCAATGACATTCTTTCTTATATAAACATAGGGTATTTATGCTTTGAATCATGTAATTGTTAGAACTCTAAAGGAACCTTAGAATCTATTTAGCACAAGTCTTTCATTTTACAGATAAGGAAACTAATGTCCAAAGCAAATACCTTGTTAATTGTTTAGTTTGCTTAACCTTTATGCCTGACATCATGCTTAGCACTTTACAAACATTATGTCAAATGACACTTATAAGAATTACATGTGGTAGAGATGATGATGATGATGATTATACTCACTTCATAAAAGGGGAAGCTGAAGCTTAGAGTGGTTGTTACTTGTTCAAAACTACTAGGTAACAAAGCCAGGTTTTAAACCAAGACTATTTAGATTTGTGGCATAGATTCTTTGTTTTTTAACAGTTTGCATGAGATATCATTCACATACCATACATTTCACCCATTTAAAATGGACAGTTCAATGACTTTTAGCACATTCACAGAATATGATCCATCATCACTATCAAATTTAAATTATTTCTTCACCCTAAAAAGACACCCTATACCCATTAGTGATTACTCCCTGTATTGTATTTGTGTGTGTATGTAACTCTCTGTATATTATGATATTTTGACATCTTAATAAATCTTTTATGTCTAGGAAGATACTGCCCCTCCCTGGGTTAGCCAATTCTTAGAGATAACAAAGGGCCCAGACCCCAGTTGTGAGCATGCTTTTGATATGCAAACTAACCAATTCAGGGACATACCTCCTCTAGCTGGCCTCTGTACCCCAGGAGGCAGCATACCTCTGCCTTACTCATTCTGGGACTAGGTACCAGGCAAGTTGCCCAAAACCCATGGAAATTATTCAGACTAACCAATCCTAATCTCTTCACTCTGCACCACCTTGACTTTCTGGGAAACTCCCCTCACCTCTGCCTCCTGACCACACTGGTGTCTATCCCATGTGGCTCTGCCTGGCATATCATACCTCCTATCTCTAGAACCTGTGAGTATGATAAGCTATGCTTTATCTTGAGCCTCTCTTCTGTCTCTTCTTGTGGTCATGTTTAACTATCTCATAAAAGAATACCAAACACTGCCAAATGCCTCCACCCAACCGCCAGCCCCAGGCAACTACTAATCTACTTTATAACCCTAAATATTTGCCTATTCTATACCATTCATGTAAATGGAATTAATAGTCCTTTATGACCAGCTTCTTTCACTTAACATAATGATTTCGAGGTTCATCCATGTTGTAGCATGTATAAGTATTCTATTTCTTTTTATTGTCAAATAATATTCTATTATATGGATATGTATTTTATTTATCATATTCATATATCACATTTTATTTATCAGTTGATGGACATGTATACTGTTTCCACCTTTTGGCTACTAATAATAGTACTGCTAAGAATGTTCACGTACAACTTTTTGTGTGGACATATGTTTTAAATTCTCTAGGTGTGGAATTGCTAGATCATATGGTAACACTATGTTTAATCAATTGACTGCCAGATTGTAATCCAAAGCAGCAGTATATGAGGGTTCTGAGTTCTCCACATCCTCACATGCAGTTTTTATTATCTGACTTTTTGGTTGTAGCCATCATAGTGTAAGTGAAGTGGTACATTATTTTTTATTTGATTTTAATTTCATTGATGGATAATGGTATGGAGTATCTTTTCATGTGCTTATTAGTCACTTACCTATCTTCTTTGCAGAAATGTTTCTTCAAGTCCTTTGTCAATTTTTTAATTGGTTTGTCTTTTTGTTGTTAAGCTTTAGGGGTTTTTTAAAAATATATTCTATATACAACTCCATTATCAGATACATATTTTGCAAAATTTTTCTACCACTCTGTGAGTTGTTTTTTCAGTTTCTTGATGGTGTCCTCTGAAACACAATTTTTAAAATTTTTTTGATGTACAGGTTTATTTTTTCTTCTATAGTGTCTGCAACTATGTTTTCTTCTAAGAGTATTATAGTTTTTGCCCTTAAATTTATGTCTTTGATTGGATCCATTTTGAGTTAATTTTTGTCTATGGTGTGAAGTAGGAATCTAACTGCTTCTTTTGCATGTGTATATACAGTTGTCTCAGAACCATTTTTTGAAGAATTTACTCTATCCCATGTATATGTCTTGGCTCTGTGAAATATGTTCTGAAACTCTGCACTACTTGTTCCCAATTACAGTTAGTTTAGTAGCAGCCTTGAGAATAGAAACTGATCTCCCATACTTAAGAGAAATATATAGATTATTAGTTGTTTTAATAAGACCTTACTCCTTACAAAATACATGTACAATCACCATCTCTTTTGACTCTCATAGCAACCTAATGACATTTGTGAATGTCCTAAATTTTAGAAGTAAGGGAAACAGAAACTTAAAAAAAGACAAGTGTCTTGCCAAGGACATAAAATTAGTGGTACCAGAGTTGATACCTTCTCTTCTAAAGTCAATGTTAAACCACAAGACTTAATCTCCAAAATATACAAACAGCTCATACAACTTAACAACAAAAAAAAATCAAAAAATGGGCAGAAGACCTGAATAAGCATTTATCCAAAGAAGACATACAGATGGACAATAGGCACGTGAAAATATGCTCAACATCACTAATTATTAGAGAAACACAAATCAAAACTACAATGAGGTATCATCTCACCTGGTCAGAATGGCCATCATCAAAAAGTCTAGAAACAATAAATTCTGGAAAGGATGTGGAGAAAAGGTAACACTTTTATGCTGTTGGTGGTAATGTAAGTTGGTGCAGCCACTATGGAGAACAGTATGGAGGTTCCTAAGAAAACTAAAAATAGAATTAACATAAGATCCAGCAATCCCACTCATGGGCATATATCTGGACAAAACTATAATTCAAAAAGATGCACGCACACCTATGTTCATAGCAGCACTATTCACAATAGCCAAGATGTGGAAACAACCTAAATGTCCATCAACAGATGAATGGATAAAGAAGATGTACTATATATACATATATATATATATATATATATATATATATATATATATATATATATACAATGGAATACTACTCAGTCATAGCAAAGAACAAAATAATGCTATTTGCAGCAACATGGATGCAACTAGAGATTATCATACTAAGTGAAGTAAGTCAGAAAGAGAAAGACAAATACCATATGATATCACTTATATGCAGAATCTAAAATATGGCACAAATGAATCTACCTACAAAACAGAAAAAAACTCACAGATATAGAGATCAGACTTGTGGTTGCCGGTGGGGTGGGAGGGTGGGGGTAGAGGGGTGGCCTGGGAATTTAGGGTTGGTAGATATTAACTATTACATTTAGAATGGATAAACAATAAGGTCCTACTGTATAGCACAGGGAAGTATATCCAATCTCCTGGGGTAAACCATAATAGAAAAGAATATTGAAAAAAGAGTGTATATATATATATATATATATATATATATATATATATATATATATGTAAGACTGAGTCACTTTGCTGTACAGCAGAGATTGGCACAACATTGTAAATTAACTATACTTCAATAAAGAAACAAAATAAAGTACATCTCTGGTAAAAGTATAAGGTGATAAGAAGGAAAATCTCACTAAAATTTCATAATTGTCAACTTCCTCACTTCACTCTTTGCCAAAATTGTTTATAGCCTGTATAATTAAAACTTGATAAAATCACAAGGAAATGTCTCTTATTAACTCACCAATTATAATCTTTTAGAGATATTATTATTTTAAATGTATTTCAAACAGCATTTATGATCTATAGTTAAAAAAATTCACAGCAACCTGAAGAAAGTAGTAATACTAATAATTAATCATTAATGAGTTCTTATACTGTACCTGATTCTGTTCTTAGTCCTTTACATTGAATACCTCATTTAATCGTCACAAAAACTCTTTATGGTATTATCAATATTTAGATTTTATAAAGGATGTCAAATGTAATATGTTGGCTAGTATTAATAGTAGTAACCATATTACTCAACAAAATACTTGAGAATAAATGGAAAGGAGCTATTTAAATAAAGTTTACTTGACCATGACAGAACATGTTGATATAAAAAGTTTTAAAATGAACTATATATCACTTCAAAAGTTAAAAAACAGATAAGCTTATGTCATTATTTAAACCCAATTCCAAAGCCCTTCCCAGCATTCTTATTTAGTGATCAAATCTTTGTGATACAGTAATTATTATCCCCACAGATGAGCAGACTGAGGTTGAGAGAGTTTAAGTGACTTGAACTAGGTCAAAGAACTTCTCTCTAACATTTTAACTTCCATTTTTAATATATTCTCATGTTCCATTTTATTAGTCCATTATTTCTCTTCTAGTTCTATTCTCAGCCATTCAGAATCATATTTCAATATTTCCCACCCATTTACTCTTTTCATCTTTATGATGAATCTGTCCACTTATGAGTCAGAGTTCAACAAAATGTACCACTAATAGCATTTCTCATAATATCATTTCTAATCACATATGAGATTTGGAGGACATATTACAAAATATTTTGTACCACACAGAGTAAGAAATATAGGTCAGAACTCATAGGTTAAATATGCTGCTATAACTTTTATCTATTCTCCAGTTGGGAGAAAAAACAATTAAATATTATATACAGTTCAATGGTCTTCAAACACATCCTGAGAGCCAAAAAGTAAAAGGACTAATATTAAATGCCTGACAACTGTAAAAAATCATCATACTATGTATAAGCCTTTGGAGCATGAAATAAAGGAGCACGTTGAAAATGGGGGAAAAAACGAGATGTATCATACATACAATAATGATAGTGGTTTTTCCCACAGGATTTGAATATGAAGTTTGATTTCTAGCTGTTTTAAAGGTTTTCAGTAGCTGATTTAATTGTCTCTAAGAGACAAACTAATGCTCTAATTGAATCAGAATTATTTTATCCTAATGCTGACTCTACCTCTTAATGTTTCATCTTAATTTGCTAAATCAAATGATTAAGCTTAAAGGAAGTTTAACTATAAGGGGAGGAGAGTAAAATTAGAAACTACTGGTGAAGACATGCTGACTTACTGGTCCAGCATACTTAAACACATACACTCATACTTTTAGGCTTGAGTATTGGCCAAATGAAATGTTATGAACTCTAGAAAATAATAGCCACTAATTCTAAGGATATTGTACTTACTAAATATAGTCTTTAAGTCAATGGTACCCTCGTGTCCAGTAAATGGGCCTGGTTGTTTAAATATTGGTTCATAAGCCAATTGACTCATGTGTCACTAGATCATGAAACTAATTTCCTCAGTAAAGACTTCTCAAAATAGATTTAACTAATTTCTACAATGATTTTTTTAAAAATCATTGTATGTATATAGTACCATTCAAATAAAAAAGCTTTAAGTACTTCTTAGACACCATTTAATTTGCTTTCACAATTTCCCAGGGGAAAATGTGATCTGTGCTGAACTGAGGGTGGGACTATAATGTTCACTGATTTTACCCCTTCTTCCTTACATTTAGCCTATTAGAAAGCAAGGTCATATGAAATTGGGGAGCTAGATTTTTTTTCATTATTAATTTATGCTTGCATTCAACAATTCATCTTGAATAGAAATATGTACAAAACAGTGTCCTTTGTATTCTGATAGACACCAAAGAGAATTAGACACAAATAAGAATATTTTTAAATAATAACATGTTACAGAATATGATAAAACAAAATTCAGAGGTAAGCTCAAAAGTAGGGCAACAGCGATGTATAATGCAATGCTTGGATTTAAACATGGACTCTGCCACTTAACTGTGTGAATTTATGTTTGTTTTTAATTTTAACTTCTCTGGTCCTCAGTTTTAAATTATGTAAAAGAGAGACAACAATGCCTCCTTAAATGATTTATGTGGATGTTAAAATATATACTATGTGGAAATATCTAACAGTGCCTGGCACAGAGAAGGGGCTTAATAAATACAGATGAATCTGAGGGAGACATCATATTCAGTAGATGAAATCAGCATTTAGAAAAATATCATCTGAATGATAGATAAGATTTTTTTCAAGGTGAGTTAAGAGAATATCGTTCTGCATTAAGAGAAAAGCATGTGGAATGGTGTAAAACTATAAAAACACAGTCTTTTTAGGATTTTTGAGAGACTTGAATAGAGGTTATGAATAAGAGACTGGGAAAATAAATTGAATAGTTAGATTGAAGTTAGATCATGAAGTTTGGACCTAATTTGTTAAAGAGAAGATTTGAATGTTTGTAAACATGGAAGAATAATAAAGAGAGCTGGATTGGTTATGGAGAGGTGTTGAACAAGGTATGACTGATAATCAGGCTAATAAAATACTTGAAGTATGAAGGATTAAGGGCCTGGAACAGGAAGCTTGAAATGTGAGAATAAAAAGTGATCAAGACTAAAGATAATGATTAGTGAGTTATCTTCATATAGATTCAAAGCACAAGATGGCCTGGCCCTGCCTATCTCACTAGGCATAGCTTCTGCCCCTCCACTGTTCCTCGTAATGCTCCAATAAGCATAAGCTCTCTTCAGCAGTTTAAATACCTTGTGCTCATCTACATGCTCTATTCTCGTTGTGAAATAGTTTTCATCCATTTATCCAACTGAAAATCCTCATCCATTCTTCAAACATCAGTTCATACATCAGATCCTCTGAAAAATCTTCCCTAGCCTACCTACACAGAGTTCATTCTTCTTCTAGTTCTTACCCTTCTATACCATTTTTAATACTTATGATATTGCCTTCATTACACTCTTCTTAATTTCTTTCTTTACACTGACTATTACGGTGGTTATCACATAGTAGTACCCTAAAAATATTTGTTGAAGCCATAGGACTATATATTAATAACAGCGTATAATTTACTATGTTTCAACACATTACTTTAAGCACTTTACATGTACTAATTCATATAATGTTAACTTTAAACAACTCTTTAAGCTAGTAATAATTATCTCCAGTTAACACTTGGTATAAAACAGGCAGAGAGAAAACAAGTAACTAAAACAATATTTCAGGTATAGAAAACAATGAAACCAAGCATTCAAGCTCAAGCACTTTCGATCCAAAGCCTCTTCTGTTAACCAGTATAAAATATTTACTTTCCAAGATGAAACTGTGAAACATAGAACATATCAAGAAGATAAATTGTTCAAATTAAATCCTTGTTAATAATTGTAGTTAGAATGCAGAAGAACTAGACATCAAAGTAGAAATAATCAGCAAAGTGGGAGGAAAACCAGGCTAGTATAATGTTGTGGAGCCAAAGGAAATGTTTCTTAAAAAAAAAAAAATCAGTACCTGAGAGAGATTAACAGTGCCAGAAAAACAGTTTTTAATTAGTAAAACAGGTCTGGAAAAAAATGGAAAGGAAGAGGAACAAGACCACAGAATCAGTGTTCTAAATGTAGATGGCCAATCATTCCTCAGACACAGGGAAGGTGGAAAAATAAGAGTATTATGGGAAAATGCTCAGAAATATTGTAATGGAGGAGTGTCAAGTAGACTCATGTATAAAGGTCTTGATTATGTCAGAAAAGCTGTAGGAAAAATCATCTGCTAATATAGTCACCAAACGCAAGTTCTTGTGCATGACACACAGTGAGGCCAAACAAACTGAAATGTTGAAGTTTGGAGCAGAGAAATGTTTATTGCAGGGCCATGCAAAAAGACACATGGCTAGTGCCCCCAAAACCCCGAACTCCTCAAAGGGTTTTAGCAAAGCACTTTTAAAGGCAAGGGGAAGGAGCGGCGTGGTTAGTTGTTTCAGACTTCTTGGTGTCGGAATCCTTTGTTTTTGTAGATGTCTATGTAGGTCAGGTCACGATGTTCCTGTAAACCTCCAATAAAACAAATGTTATTCTCTGTTCTGAAAATTTTATCTCTATATGAATGGATTCTTAAAGGTCAGAGCCCTGAGGATAAACTATCTTGTATATTTCAGGTTATAAGCAACATTCTTTTATGAAAGGTGCAGAGCCATCATGACTAAGCACATGAACAGAACAGACCTAATATGGGGTCAGATTTGTCCTTCCTTATTACAAAAATGATGGAGACTGGTTAGCTTGGAGATTTTTTAAAACAGGAAAAGCTTTGGGAAAATCTCTATGGGGAATGGAACAAGAAAAGCCATAAAGTTAGTGATGTATTAGAAGAATATTTTTTTAATTGTTAAAGAAAAGAGGTGCTGAATGGTACAAAATCTAAGTAGTAGCTCTATTTGAATAATTGGAACTTAAAATAGAAAAGAAGTATGTGGTAAAAATGTTATTGGGATCGTGCACATGATATGTTGTAGTACTCAAGGATAATAACATGGGAAGGGATAAAGTAAGAACATAGAATTCTGAAGTCATTAAAGAAACAGAAGAATACATAGCAGACCGTTGAGTTATGGTAGCAAAATTAAGAGAAGATAGCATAGGTGAATTTCATAGGCTCTAAATAATTAGGCTCTGGGCCTCAGCTGTACAAGATGAGCCTGAAATACCTTGTCATTCCATAAAATACAAAATTTATCAAAAGCTACTAGGGTGATATCAAAAAAGAACTTAAAAGTCAGCCTGAAAAAAGTCCAATTGGGCAAAAATGAGGAGCTCATTTAAGTATCAATAAGAGTAATAACTACAAAAGATTTAAATATGTCAAATATTGTCATGTTTATAATTATATTTAAAAAACAAGTAAAAGCCTCATTGATCACTTGTGGAGGACGCTAAGCACCACTGCATTATTTTGAAATCCTGATTCCTGGTAAATAAATAAAGACATTTATTCTGCCTTTTCTATACACCCTCCATCATCTCGGTATTACCAAATATGAGTTGAGGAATCTGTGTATATTTAACGCCCCTATGAGGTAGTCTTGCCCCTCCCCTGAAGAAAAAAGCTACATATGATATATGCGTATGTGTATATATATATATATATACACACACACACACACACACACACACACACACACACACACATAATTTACAGGAAAAAGACTATAATAAGAAACACATGAAACAATATTATGGGGAGGCTAAATTCAGACATTGGGAAACTGAACAGCAAAAACAACCTGGTTACTTCAGCAAAACAATAAAGAGAAAAAGAAAGAGGGATGGAGTGAAGGAAGGAGCAAGAAAAAGAGATGATAAGAGAACCTATATATTTTTTGAAAACTTAAAATATATACCACCAGTCAAAATAGGATGAACTTATTTGAACATGAACTAAAAAACAACCTTTAAAATATTAAAATTCAATGAGATAAATGAGCAGAAGGACTGGATTGTGTTAATATTTAGAAGTTATTGTTAATGTTTCAGGTGTGGTAACACTACATTTTGATTATTTATTTTAACAATCCTTTTATTTTAGAGATACATATTGAGATAATTACAGATGAAATGATATGGCATCTGAGGTATACTTCAAAATAATCTGGCAGAGAGCAGGGAATAGATGTTCAGGTTAAATGCCTCACCTGAAGTCATACATCCAGTGTAAACCTGAGAATTTAATCAATAGAGTCAAATAATAAGTATACCTCTATACAGTGACATAGTGCAAACTAGAGATACTTTCTCCGAATGCAGAGGAAGATAATGAAAATTACAAGAGATAATATGACAATGAAAATTACAAGAGAAAATATGACAAAAAAACAGAGATCCAGTCTATGGATAATTAGTGTCCTTGAGGGATATAAGCCAAAACAAATATTGCAGAAGTGACAAGCAAGTATAATCTATTAAGTTTTTCTAACAGTTACAAACTTGATATAAATTAAGCTGACAAAAATATAGCCAATAAAATGGACTTCAGAAATTTGAACAACATGGAAAAATATCCAATATAATATGTGAAATCTCCAAGCTGTGATACCAAAAGTATTATATCAGTTTATAATCAGAATAATATTATTTTGTTTTGTAATGTCTGCTAAAAATGTTTTAAAAAT
This sequence comes from Pseudorca crassidens, assembly GCF_039906515.1. Lineage (NCBI taxonomy): Eukaryota > Metazoa > Chordata > Mammalia > Artiodactyla > Delphinidae > Pseudorca > Pseudorca crassidens. The sequence continues at coordinate 54,636,103 of NC_090317.1, read as the reverse complement.
TTTATGGTAGTACTGAGGAGGTAAAATACCTCTGCTGATGCATGTATTAATATTTTATCCAGTATTTGATAATCAACTTTACTAAACTAATAAATTGTTTTTTTTTTAGATTTTAGGTTAAATTAATACATATCTCACAGTAAGTATCAATATAGAAATACAAGAAAATCTCCAGAATACTTTCCTTCCTTCATATAACTCTTTGGTAAACCAACTCTTTCCTTTCTTCAGTCTAACTAAATGAATACGTTTTATTTCTGAATTAAAATAAATACTTAAACTGAAGTTTCATTTGAAACCTAATTATGAATAAAAGTAATATCAAGGTGACTCTGTTCTATTTCCAATACTCATAAATATCCTTTGCATATAATTTTGTTATTGGCTCAATCAACTACAAAAGGTTACTTTTGAAAAGTTATTAAATAAAATGTGAAGTTTCTTTTGAAAATCAAGCATTATGTAAGCTAATGCACATTCTTCTCAGACAGAAAATTTTCATTAAATATCAAGTCATTCTGAAGTGACTAAAGTCCAGCACTTATGTCCTTATAAAGGCAGGAAGAATTATTAGCCGAAAAAACGTACCCACTTAAATTTTCTTCTTTTTTCTGTGACAGCAGGTAACTTCTCCCAAGGAGGAGTAAAAAGAAAAAAAGGCAGTTGGCATAAGCTGCAGGTGGTTGATGAGGGGGAGGTGTCATCCGGGAAGCACACTAGGTGGCTTGGACTCCTGAGAAAGAGGCGAGAGTTGGAGACAGCAGCAGGTGTTTGCTATGAGGGAGAAAGACCTCTCACTAGAGTTGTCGATGATTGTCTTTGAACATTTTCACTGCAAAAATCTGGTGTTTGGTATTTTAATTGACAGCACCAGATATGCCTGAAAATACTTATGAAGCCTAACATTTTGCAGGCTGAAAAAATTACAAAGACATTATTTATTCTAATGATTGAGTCTGAATCTCAACAATTGGAAATGTTAAAGACAGATTTATATTTTCAGTTGAAAATTTTCTAAAAATTCAAGTTTCTGAATATTTTAAGTAGAATGAAATTTGAGACTATGAAAGATGCTGATATAATCATATATTTAATTAGGAGCAGTAAAAAGAGAGTTCTTACTCGAATTGGTTATTAATGAACAAATTCCAAGCCACCGAGATTATTTTTATGGTGCATAAATTAGCTATTCCAAGTCTTACCTATCCATTATTTAAAAATAGAATTTAAAAGAGGTGACTTAATTGTAGTTAAAACATAAGAGTCTGAATTATCATAATTTTGTTTAACATCTTTATTGGAGTATAATTGCTTTACATTGTTTAGTTGCTGCTGTATAACAAAGTGAATCAGCTATACGTATACATATATCCCTGTATCCTCTCCCTCTTGTGTCTCCCTCCCACCCTCCTTATCCCAACCCTCTAGGTAGTCACAAAGCACCAAGTTCTGAACTCCCTGTGCTATGTAGCTGCTTCCAACTAGCTATCTATTTTACATTTGGTAGTATATAACAGCCCATGTCACTCTCTCACTTCGTCCCAGCTTATCCTTCCCTCTCCCCTTGTCCTCAAGTCCATTTTCTACATCTGCGTCTTTATTCCTGTACTGCCCCTAGGTTCCTCAGAACCATTTTTTGTTTGCTTTTTTAGATTCCTTATATATGGGTTAGCATATGGTATTTGATTTTCTCATTCTGACTTACTTCACTCTGTATGACAGACTCTAGGTCCATCCACCTCACTACAAATAACTCAATTTTGTTTCATTTTGGGGCTGAGTAATATTCCATTGTATATATGTGCCAGATCTTCTTTATCTATTCATCTGTCGATGGACACTTAGGTTGCTTCCATGTCATGGCTATTGTAAATAGTGCTGCGATGAAAAATGTGGTACATAACTATTTTCGAGTTATGGTTTCCTAAGGGTATATGCCCAGTAGTGGGATTGCTGGGTCATATGGTAGCTCTATTTTTAGTTTTTTAAGCAACCTCCAAAATGTTCTCCATAGTGGCTGCATCAATTTACATTCTCACCAACAGTGTAGGAGGGTTCCTTTTTCCCCACACCCACTCCAGCATTTATTGTTTGTAGATTTTTAGATGATGGCCATTCTGACCAGTGTGAGGTGATACCTCATTGTAGATTTGATTTGCATTTCTCTAATGATTAGTGATGTTGAGCATCCTTTCATGTGTTTGTTGGCAATCTGTATATACTCTTTGCAGAAATGTCTATTTAGGTCTTCTGCCCATTCTTAGATTGGGTTGTTTGTTATTTTCACATTGAGCTGCATGAACTGCTTGTATATTTTGGAGATTAATCCTTTGTCAGTTTCTTCATTTGCAAATATTTTCTCCCATTCTGAGGGTTGTCTTTTGGTCTTGTCTAAGGTTTCGCTTGCTGTGCAAAAGCTATTAAGTTTCATTAGGTCCCATTTGTTTATTTTGGTTTTCATTTCCATTTCTCTAGAAGGTGGGCCAAAAGGATGTTGCTGTGATTTATGTCAATGAGTGTTCTTCCTAGGTTTTCTTCTAAGAGTTATATAGTATCTGGCCTTACATTTTGGTCTTCAATCCGTTTTGAGTTTATTTTTGTGTATGGTGGCAGGGAGTGTTATAATTTCATTCTTTTACATGTAGTTCTCCAGTTTCAGTGCCACTTATTGAAGAGACAGTCTCATCTTGATTATAAATTCTTGCCTCCTTAAAAATAAGGTGACCATAGGTGCGTGGGTTTATCTCTGGGATTTCTATCCTGTTCCATTGACCTATACTTCTGTTTTTGTGCCAGTACCAGACCGTCTTGATTACTGTAGCTTTGTAGTACACTCCAAAGTCCGGAAGCCTGATTCCTCCAGCTCCTTTTTTCTATATCAAGATTGCTTTGGCTATTCGGGGTCTTTGGTATTTACTCAGAAATATTTTTGTATTTACTGGGAAATTGTGAAATATTTTGTTCTACTTCTGTGAAAAGTGTCATTGGTAGTTTGATAGGGAATGCATTGAATCTGTAGATTGCTTTGGGTAGTATATTCATTTTCACAATGTTGATTCTTCCAATACAAGAACATGGTATATCTCTCCATCTATTTGTATCATCTTTAATTTCTTTCATCAGTGTCTTATAATTTTCTGCATACAGGTCTTTTGTCTCCTTAGGTAGGTTTATTCCTAGATATTTTATTCTTTTTTTTTTGCTGTGGTAAATGGGAGTGTTTCCTTAATTTCTCTTTCAAATTTTTCATCATTAGTGTATAGGAAAGCAAGAAATTTCTTTGCATTAATTTTTTATCCTGCTACTTTACCAAATTCATTGACTAGTCCTAGTACATTTCTGGAAACATCTTTAGAATTCTCTATATATAATATCATGTCATCTGCAAACAGTGAAAATTTTACTTTTTCTTTTCCAATTTGGATTCTGTTATTTCTTTTTCTTCTCTGATTGCTGTGGCTAAAACTTTGAAAACTATGTTGAATAATACTGGTGAGAATGGGCCACCCTGTTTTGTTCCAATCTTAGTGGAAATAGTTTCAGTTTTTCACCATTGAGAACGATGTTGGCTGTGGGTTTTTCATATACGGCCTTTATTATGTCGAGGTAAGTTCCCTCTTTGCCTACTTTCTGGAGGGTTTTTATCATAAATGGGTGTTGAATTTTGTCAAAAGCTTTTTCTGTATGTATTAAGATGATCATATATTTCTTATCCTTCAGTTTTTTAATATGGTGTATCACATTGATTGTTTTGTGTATATTGAAGAATCATTGCATTCTGGGATAAACACCATTTGAACATAGTGTATGATCCCTTTAATGTGCTGCTGGATTCTGCTTGCTAGCGTTTGGTTGAAGAATTTTGCATCTATGTCCATCATTGAATTTGGCCTTTAGTTTTCTGTTTTTGTAACATCTTTGTCTGGTTTGGGTATCAGGGTAATGGTGGCCTCGTAGAATGAGTTTGGGTGTGTTCCTCCTTCTGCTATATTATCGAAGAGTTTGAAGAGGATAGGTGTTAGCTCTTCACTAAATGTTTGATAGAATTAGCTTGTGAAGCCATCTGGTCCCGGGCTTTTGTTGGTTGGCAGATTTTTAATCACAGTTTCAGTTTCAATGCTTGTGATTGTTCTGTTCATATTTTCTATTTCTTCCTGGTTCAGCCTCAGAAGGTTGTGCTTTTCTAAGAATTTGTCGATTTCTTCCAGGTTGTCCATTTTATTGGCATATAGTTGCTTGTAGTAATCTCTCATGGTCCTTTGTATTTCTGAAGTGTCATTTGTTACTTCTCCTTTTTCATTTCTAATTCTATTGATTTGAGTCTTCTCCCTTTATTCCTCATAAGTGTGGCTAATGGTTTATCAATTTTGTTTATCTTCTCAAAGAACCAGCTTTTAGTTTTATTGACCTTTGCTATTGTTTCCTTCATTTCTTTTTCATTTGTTTCTGATCTGATCTTTATGATTTCTTACTTTCTGCTAGCTTTGGGGTCTTTTGTTCTTCTTTCTCTAATTGCTTTAGGTGTAAGGTTAGTTTTTTTTTAATTTTAGATTATCTTGTTTCTTGATGTAAGATTGCATTGTTATAAACTTCCCTCTTAGAACTGCTTTCTCTGCATCCCATAGGTTTTGGGTCATCATGGGTTTTTTTTGTTTGTTTTTTTGTTTTTGTTTTTGGCGATACACGGGCCTCTCACTGTTGTGGCCTCTCCCATTGCGGAGCAACAGGCTCCGATGTGCAGGCTCAGTGGCCATGGCTCATGGGCCCAGCCGCTCTGCGGCATGTGGGATCTTCCTGGACCGGGGCACGAACCCGTGTCCCCTGCATCAGCAGGTGGACTTTCAACCACTGCACCACTAGGGAAGCCCAGGTTTTGGGTCATCATGTTTTCATTGTCATTTTTTTCTCAGTATTTTTGTTATCCTCTTTGATTTCTACAGTGATATCTTCGTTATTTAGTAGCATATTGTTTAGCCTCCTTGTGTTTGTATTTTTTACAGTTTTTACCTGTAATTGATATCTAGTCTCATAGCATTGTGGTGGGAAAAGATACTTGATATGATTTCAATTTTCTTAAATTTATCAAGGCTTGATTTGTGACCCAAGCTATGACTGATCCTGGAGAATGTTTCATGAACACTTGAGAAGAAAGTATATTCTGTTGTTTTTGGATGGAATGTCCTTTAAATATCAATTAAGCCCATCGTGTTTAATATGTCACTTAAAGCTTCTCTTCCCATATTTTTTTTCATTATGGATGATCTGTCCATTGGTGAAAGTGGCATGTTAAAGTCCCCTACCAGTATTGTGTTACCATCAATTTCCCCTTTCATGGCTGTTAGCATTTGCCTTATGTATTGAGGTGCTCCTTTGTTGGGTGCATAAATATTTACAACTGTTATAACTTCTTCTTGGTTGATCCCTTGATCATTATGTGTTGGCCTTCATTGTCTCTTGTAATAATCTTTATTTTAAAGTCTATTTTGTCTGATATGAGAATTGTTACTCCAGCTTTCTTTTGATTTCCATTTGCATGGAATATCTATTTCCATCTCCTCACTTTCAGTCTGTATGTGTCCCTAGGTCTGAAGTGGGTCTCTTGTAGTCAGCAGATAAATGGGTCTTGTTTTTGTATCCATTCAGCCAGTCTGTGTCTGTTGATTAGTGCACCTAATCTGTTTACATTTAAGGTAATTATTGATATGTATGTTTCTATTACCATTTTCTTAATTCTTTTGGATTTGTTATTATAGGTCTTTTCCTTCTCTTGTGTTTCCTGCCTAGAGAAGTTCCTTTAACATTTGTTGTAAAGCTGGTTTGGTGGTGCTGAATTCTTTTAGCTTTTCTTGTCTGTAAAGCTTTTAATTTCTCCATCAAATCTGAGTGAGATCCTTGCTGGGTAGAGTAATCTTGGTTGCAGGCTTTTCCCTTTCATTAGTTTAATTATGTCCTGCCACTCCCTTCTGGCTTGCAGAGCTTCTGCTGAAAGATCTGCTGGTAACCTTATCGGGATTCCCTTGTATGTTATTTGTTGCTTTTCCCTTGCTGTTTTTAATATTTTTTCTTTGTATTTAACTTTATAATTTGATCAATATATGTCTTGACGTGTTTCTTCTTGGATTTATCCTATATGGGACTCTCTGCACTTCCTGGACTTGACTGACTATTTCCTTTCCCATATTAGGAAATTTTCAACTATAATCTCTTCAAATATTTTCTCAGTCTCTTTCTTTTTCTCTTCTTCTCAGACCCCTATAATTCACATGTTTGTGAGTTTAATGTTGTTCCACAGACCTCTGAGGCTCTCATTTCTTTTCATTCTTTTTTCTTTTCTGCTGTTTGGTATTTATTTCCACTATTTTATCTTCCAGGACACATCCCTTCTTCTGCCTCAGTCATTCTGCTATTGATTCCTTCTATAAAATTTTTATGTTCATTTATTGTGTTGTTCATCATTGTTTGTTTGTTCTTCTAGTTCCTAGTTAACCCTTTCTTTTATTTTCTCCATTCTATATCCAAGAGTTTGTATCATGTTTACTATCATTACTCTGAAATTTTTTTCAGGTAGACTGCCTATTTTCTCTTCATTTATTTGGTCTGGTGGGTTTTTACCTTTCTCCTTCATCTGCTATATGCTTCTCTGTCTTCTCATTTTGCTTAATTACTGTCTTCGTGGTCTCCTTTTCACAGGCTGCTGGTATGTTGTTCCCTTTTTTCTGGTTTCTGCCCCCAGTGTGTAAAGTTTATTCAGTGGGTTGTGTATGCTTCCTAGTAGAGGGGACTGTTGCCTGTGTTCTGATGGATGAGAGTGGATCTTGTCTTTCTGGTGAGCAGGAATGAATCCGGTGGTGTGTCTGTGAACTTACTATGATTTTAGGCAGCTCTCTGTTAATGGGTGGGTTGTGTTCCTGTCTTGCTACTTGGTTGGCATGGGGTGACCAGCACTGTAGCTTGCTGGTCGTTGAGTGGAGCTGGGTCTTAGTGTTGATCTGGAGATCTCTGGGAGAGCTCTCACCAATTGATATTATGTGGGGTCGGGAGGTCTCTTGTTGTCCAATGTCCTGAACTTGGCTCTCCCACATCAGAGGCCAGGCCTGTCCACCAGACGCGTCATCAATTCCATGTCAGCCACATGGCTCAGAAGAAAAGGTAGAAAAAACAGAAAGAAAGAAAAATATATAATTAAATAATAGTTATTAAAATAAAAACTTTTAAAATATTATTAAAAAGTGATAAAAAATGAAGAGAGCAAGCAAACCAATAAACAAATTCACCAATGATAACAAGCACTAAAAACTAAACTAAGGTAACTATGTAAAACAGAAACTAGGCAGTTCCATACAGCAAACCCAAAGTCTACAGTTCCTCCCAAATTCCACCACCTCAAGTTTGGGATGATTCATTGTCTATTTAGGTATTCCACAGATGCAGGGTACATCAAGTTGATTCTGGAGATTTAATCCGCTGCTTCTGGAGTGGATTAAATGGAGAAATTTCACTTTTTCTTTTTTGTTCCCACAGCTCCTGGGGTTCAGCTTTGGATTTGGCCCTGCCTCTGCATGTAAATCACCCTCTGGCATCTGCTCTTCACCAAGACAGGAGAAGGTTAAGATAGTGGCTGATTAGGGGGCTCTGGCTCTCTAAGGCTGGGGGGAGGGAGAGGTACAGAATGTGGGGTGAGTTTGCAGCGACAGAGACCAGCATGAAGTTGCAACAGCCTGAGGCATGCCATGTGTTCTCCCAGGGATGTTGTCCCTGGATCTCAGGACCCTGGCACTGGCGGTCTTCACAGGCTCCCAGGAGGGGAGGGGAGGATAGTGACTTGTGCTTGCACACAGGCTTCTTGTTGGCTGCAGCAGCATTAGCTTTTCAAGCCCTTCTCTGGTTCCCACACTTATAGCTGTGGCTCATGCCTGTCTCTAAAGCTTGTTTAGGTGGTGCTCTGAATTCCCTCTCCTTGTGCACCCCTAAACAATGGTCTCTTGACTCTTAGGCAATTCCAGACTTTTTCCCAGATTCCCTCCCAGTTAGCTGTGGCACACTAGTCCCCTTCAGGCTGTGTTCGTGCAGCCAACCCCAGTCCTCTCCCTGGGGTCTGACCTCTGAAGCCTGAGCCTCAGCTCTCAGCACCCACCTGCCCTGGTGGGTGAGCAGACAAGCCTCTCAGGCTGGTGAGTGCTGGTCAGCACTGATCCTCTGTGCAGGAATCTCTCTGCTTTGCCCTCTTCACCCCTTTTGCTGTGCTCTCCTCCATGGCTCCAAAGCTTCCCCCTATGCCCACCCCCATCTCCACAAGTGAAAGGGCTTCCTAGGGTGTGGAAACATTTCCTCTTTTACAGCTCCCTCCCAGACATGCAGGTCACATCCCTATTATTTTGTCTCTGTTTCTCTTTGCTTTTGCCCTACCCAGGTACATGGGAAGTTTCTTGACTTTTAGGAAATCTGAGGTCTTCTGCCATCGTTCAGTAGGTGTCCTGTAAGAGTCATTCCACAGGTAAATGTATTTGTGATGTATTTGTGGGGAGGAAGGTGATCTCCACATTTTACTCCTCTGTTATTTTGAAGGGTTCTTATCAGAAGTTTTATTTGAGAATGATTAGGACAATTGAAGTAGCTTCCATAAGCAATGCTGGGAGTTTTAGGGGACCTAAAGTTTGAAAGGTAAGTAGCATAAAATTGACATTAGCAATATCCTATTTTTAGGTTCTAATATTTTTTTTATAAAATATGTAGAAGTTTCAGATTGATCATAGAACATTCAAATGTATATAAAAGAGTGTGGGTATGTTCCATAAATATGGAACTCATTTCTGGACAATTATTTATTCTACAAAGTTTGTATTCAGTTTGCAGCTCTGGTCTGCAAATAAAATTGGCAAATATCAATGGGAACAAACTAGTGCAACCAGCAAAAGAAGCCACGTCAGTTATCCTCTTTAACATGTTCCATAAGTAGAGACCCCATTCAGAAATGCCAGCATGTAGAGGCAAATGTCGAGGTATGTTGTGTATAAATACTTTTCTTTGTTATCACTAAATACAAGGCAGCGCCATTTTGAAATTTTCCTTTGAGAAACTGACAACACTTCTAAGTAACAATTATTAGCAACAGAGTGTGTAACTATGCATTAGTTTATATACAATAAATACAGAAATTGAAGGAAATAAAATCATGATAAAAGGAAAGTGAGGAACAAACAAGGAGCATGATGATAAAATAAGAATTTTTTGATGTTTTTATTATTCATTATTTCCAAATAAGTTGTTTTTTAAAAAGTGCCCTAATGAGATTGATCAACATGGCAGAATAAGAGAATGTGGAGCTCACCTTTCCCCATGAATGCATTAAAAAATACATTTATATGTAGAACCATTCTTACTGAAAACTACCTAGAACCTGGCAGAAAGACTCCTGTACAACCAAGGCTGTAAGGAAGAGACACATAATATGGTAGGAATGGAAGAAAATCAATAAGGTCAGGGTCTGTGCCCATGGAAGGAACTCAAAAGAAAAGGGAAAATACACAGGCAGACATCCACCCTGGCAATTTACTTGTGAGAACCAGATTTGGTGCCCCAGTCTTAGGGTTCTATGTGGGGGAGATGAGCCCAGTTGGCTGGTTGGAGGACAACTGGGACTAAATGGAGGGCTGTGGGAAGCCTAGACTCCACTTGTGAGGATCCTGCATACTGCTGTGCCCCCAAGGCAGGGAAGAGAGAGGTCTGCTCTAAGGGCAGCCAGGTTTCCTGCCATTGCCTCAGATTCTACCCCAGCCTGAACAGAGCAGATGCTCCAGCCCTACTCACTCCACATCACAGCATGGCACTAGATCTAGGGTTGCCAAAACCAGGGAGAAAACTTGACTGTGTGACACAGAGGTGACCTGGTCCTGGGGTGGAACCTGGGTGGGTTGGCTGCAGCCATTGTTGAAACTTACTCAAGCAGCACATCAGAAGTAACACAGATGGGTAACTGTAGCTGCTCCACAAAAGATCACCTCCTGATACACACCAAGAGTCCACAGGAGTCCCCCAGCCCTGCAGTGTGGCTCCACAATAAGGTGGAAGCAGCAGAGGCTGGGGATGGTGATCAGTTGTGAGGGTAAAAAGGGGACTCACACTCAAAGTTGTGTCTGAGTGGAAAGAGGAAATGTGGGCACCTGCCACAGCAATGCATCAGAGAGAGCTAATACTCTTTTTGTGGCCAAATAGAGCCAAGACCCCACACAGGCTCCATTTGCTTTGGCACTACCCCCCCCCCCATTTTGGGGCATAAGTCCCTCTGCAGGGACAGAGGAAAACACACACTTAAAGGTAACACAATGAGCTCATACCCAACCCTCAGAGTTTCAGCTACAAGCTACATGGTATTAGATACCAAATCTAAAAGGGCCTTGATAGCCACTGAGCAGAGGGCAAGTCCCACATCACATCCAGCTCGAGCCGAGCACCTCCATCTCCAACTGCACTCCCTACCAAGGTGCTAACTGCCAGAAAACCCTGAGAAAACACAAGATTTGCATTCACATCAAATTTATCTCACCCATGCAGTCTCTATGGGGACACTCCCACATAAGAACACTCTTTCAAGACTGCAAAAGGTAACTCTTTCACCTAAATTCATAGAGGCAGAGAAAGTTAATCACAATGTAAAAGCAGTCCTCTCTCAATTGAAAGAGCAAGAGGAAAAATCTGAAAAACTAAATAATGAAACAAATAAACTCTTTACCAGATAAAGAATTCAAAGTATTGGTGATTAAAATGTTAACTAAATTAGGAGAAACATAGATCTACACTATGATAATTTTAACAAGGAATGAAAAAAATATAAGAAAGACCCAATCAGAAATGAGTAATTCAATAGCTGAAATACACACACTAGAAGGAATGAATAGCAGACAAAGAGATACAGAAGAATGCATAAGTGACCTGGAATATAGAATAATGGATATCACCCAATCAGAACAGCAAAAAGAAAAGCAAATTTAAAAATGATAAATGGATCAGTGAATGATAAAGGAATCAATACAAGAAGAGGATATTACACTCATTAGCATATTTGCACCCAATATGGGAGTAAATAAGTATATAAAGCAAATACTAACAGACATCAAAGGAGAAATTGACAATAATACAGTAATACTAGGGGACTCTAAAACCCCACTTTCATCAGTGCTCAGATCATCCAGACATAAATCAGTAAGGCAGCAGTGGTCTGAAACAGCACAATAAAACAGTTGGACATAATTGATATCTATGGCACATCACATCCAAAAACAACAGAATGCGTATTCTTTTCAATTGCACAAGAAACTCCAGGATAGATCACATGCTAGGCCACAAAACAAATCTCAACAAATTTAAGAAGATAGAAATTATATCAAGCATTATTTCAAACAAAATTGTATGAAACTAGAAATCAACTGTAGAAAGTAAAATGGGAAAAGAACAAACATGTGGAGACTAAACAATATCCTACTAAAAAAGCAATGGGTCAATGAACAAATCAAAGAGAAAATCAGAAAATACCTCTAGACTGATGAAAAGGGGAAAATGACACACTAAAATCTATGGGATACAGCCAGAGCAGTTCTAAAAGGTAGTTTATAGTTATACAGGCCTTCCTCAAGAAACAAGGAAAACCTCAAATAAACAACCAAACCTACCATCTAAAGGAATTAGAAAAACAATAAACAAAGCCCAAAGTCATCAAAAGGACAAAAATAGTAAAGATCAGAAAGGAAGTAAACAAAATAGAAACCAAAAACAACAGAAAAGATCAATGAAACCAAGAGCTATTTTTTGAAAAGAAAACCAAAATTGATAAATCGTTAGCCAGGCTCATCAAGAAGAAAAGTGAGAGGACCCAAATAAGAAATGAAAGAGGAGAAATAACAACTGATACCATAGAGAAACAAGCAAACAAAAAAAAAATCAGAAGAGTACATTATGAACAGTTACATGCCAACAAATTGGTCAAGATAGAAGAAATGGACACATTTCTAGAAACATATAACCTGAAAAAACTGAATCAAGGAGAAACAGGCAATTAGAACAAATGATCACTAGTAGTGAAATTGAATTTGTAATAATTAAAAAAAAAAACCCTCTCACCAAACAAAAGTCCAGGACTGGATGGTTTCACAGGGGAATTCTACCAAACATATAATGAAGACCTAATACTTATCCTTCTCAAAGTATTCCAAAAAATTGAAGAGGAATGAAACACTCCCAAATTCATTTTACAAGGTCACCAAATACCCAAACCAAAGAAACTACAAGAAAAGAAAATTGCCAGCCAGAATCTTTGATGAATGTACATACAAAAATTCTCAACAAAATATTATCAAACAGAATCCAACAATATATACAAGGGATCATACAACATGATTGTATTTATTACATTTATCCTAGGGATGCAAAGATGGTTTAATATTCACAAATTTAGCAATAAAATACATCATATTAAGAAGAGGAAGGGTAAAAATCAAATGACCATCTCAAAAGAAATTGAAAAAGCATTTGACAAAGTTCATCACCCAGCTATGATAAAATCTCTTATTAAAGTGGGTATAGAGGGAACATATCTCAACATCATAAAAGACATTATGACAAACCCACAGCTAACATCATACTCAATGGTGAAAAGATGAAAGTCTTTCCTCTAAATTCAGCAATAAGACAAGGGTGCCCATTTTCACCACTTCTATATAACATATTATTGGAAATCTTGGCCACAGCAATCAGAAAATAAAAAGAAATAAAAGGCATCCAAATTGGAAGGGAAAATGTAAAACTGTAACTATTTGCATATGACATATATTTTTATTAGAAAACCCAGAAAGCCTCTACCTAAATCTATTTGAACTAATAAATGAATTCAGTTAAGTTGCTGGATACAAGATTCATATACAGAAATATGTTACTTTTCTATACACTAATAATAAACTATCAGATAGAGAAAGTCAAATTGTATCCAATTAAAAATGTGTCAGAAAGAATAAAATACCTAGGAATAAATTTAACCAAGGAGCTGCAAGGCCTACACTATGAAACCATGAAATACTAATGAAGAAAACTGGAAATGATACATGGAAAGAAGATATACTGTGTTCTTGTATTGGAAGAGTTAATATTGTAAAAATGGCCATTCTAAACAAATAAAGCAATCTAAAGATTTAATGCAATTCCTGTCAAAATACACATTCTTCACAGAACTAGAATAAATAATCATAAAATTCATATGAAACCAAAAGAGACCCCAAATTGCCAAAGCAATCTTGGGAAAAATGAGCAAAGCTGGAGGTATCACACTCCCAGATTTCAGATTATACTATAAAGCTACAAAAATCTGGAACAAGATAAGGATGCCTACTCTCACCTCTTCTATTCAATATAGCACTGGGAGTCCTAGCCCCAGCAATCATACAAGAAAAAGAAAGAAAATGTATCCAAATTGGAAGGAAAGAGGAAAAATTGTCATTATATGCAGATGATATTATGCTATATAGAAAACCCTAAAGACTTCATACAAAAACTACTAAAACTGATAAAAGAATTCAGCAAGGTAGCAGGATACAAGATTAACATAGAGAAATTGGTGCCATTCCTTTTCACCAACAGTGAAGCATCAGAAAGAGAATGGAAAACACAATACTGTTTAAAATTACACCACAAAAAATAAAATACTTGGGAAAAAACCTGACCAAGGAAGTGAAAGACTTATAAACTGAGAACCATAAAACATTAATAAAAGAAATTGAAGATGATTCAAAGAAAAGGAAAGATATCTCATGCTCTTAGGTTGGAAGAATTAATATTGTTAAAATGGCCATAGTACCCAAAGCAATCTACTGATTTAATGCAATCCCTATCAAATTACCCATGACATTTTTCACAGAACTAGAACAAATGATCCTAAAATTCATATGAACCATAAAAGATCCAGAATCGCCAAAGTAGGGCTTCCCTGGTGGTGCAGTGGTTGAGAGTCCGCCTGCTGATGCAGGGGACACGGGTTCGTGCCCTGGTCCGGGAAGATCCCATGTGCTGCAGAGCGGCTGGGCCCGTGAGCCATGGCCACTGAGCCTGCATGTCCGGAGCCTGTGCTCCACAACGGGAGAGGCCACAACATTGAGAGGCCCGCGTACCACACACACACACACACACAAAACAGAATTGCCAAAGTAATCCTGAAAAAGAATAAAGCAAGAGGCATAACCCTCCCAGACTTCAGACAATAATACAAAGCTGCAGTAATCAAAACAATGTGGTATTGGCACAAAAATATACATATGGATCAATGGAACAGAATAGAGAGCCCAGAAATAAACCCACCCACCTAGGGTCAATTAATCATTGACAAAGGAGGCAAGAATATACAATGGGAAAAAGACAGTCTTCAGCAAGTGGTGTTGGGAAAGTTGGACAGCCACAAGTAAATTGATGAAGTTAGAACACACCCTCTCAACACAGACAAAAATAAACTCAAAATGGCTTAAAGATTTAAACATAAGATATGACACCATAAAACCCCTAAGAGAGAACAAAGACCAAACATCCTCTGACATAAATATTTTCTTAGGTCAATCTCCCAAAACAATAGAAACAAGAACAAAAATAAATGACTGTGACCTAATCAAACTTACAAGATTTTACACAGCAAAGGAAACCATAAACAAAACGAAAAGACAACCTAGAGAATGGGAGAAAATATTTGCAAATGATGCAACTGACAAGGGATTAATTTACAAAATATATAAATAGCCCATACAACTCAACAACAATGAAACAGAGAACACTATCCAAAAATGGGCAGAAGAACTAAATAGACATTTCTCCAAAGAAGACATACAGATGGCCAATAGGTACATGAAAAGATGCTCAACATCACTTATTATTAGAGAAATGCAAATCATAACTACCTTGAGGTACCACCTCACACAAATCAGAATGGCCATCATTAAAAATACTACAGATGACAAATGTTGGAGAGGAGGTGGAGAAAAGGGAACCCTCCTACACTGTCAGTGGGAATGTAAGTTGTTGCAGTCACTGTGGAAAACAGTATGGAGGTTCCTCAGAAAACTAAAAATAGAATTAACATATGACCCAGCAATCTCACTACTGGGCATAAATCCAGACAAAATTATAATTCAAAAAGGTACATGCACACATATGTTCATAGCAGCACTATTCACAATAGCCAAGACATGAAAACAACCTAAATGTCCATCAACAGATGAATGGATAAAGAAGATGTGGTGTATATATATACAATGGAATACTACTCAGTCATAACAAAGAACAAAATAATGCTATTTGCAGCAACATGGATGCAACTGGAGATGATCATACTAAGTGAAGTAAGTCAGAAAGAGAAAGACAAATACCATATGATATCACTTATATGTGGAATCTGAAATATGACACAAATAAACCTATCTATGAAACAGAAACAAAATTGCAGACATAGAGAACAGACTCTTGTTTGCCAAGGGGGAGGGGATTGGAGTAGGGATATAGTGGGAGTTTCAGTTTAGATGATGTAAGCTTTTATATATAGAATGGATAAACAGCAAGGTCCTACTCTATAACACAGAGAACTATATTCAATAACCTATAATAAACCTTAATAGAAAAGAATATTTTAAAAAGTATATATATGTATAACTGAATCACTTTGATGTACAGTGGTAATTAACACAACATTGTAAATCAACTATACTTTAATAAAAACTAATAAAGAAAAATCTTAAAAAGTATACTATAAAGCTATAGTATACAAAACAGCATGGGGAGAGGGATAAATTGGGAGATTGGGATTGATATATACACATCACTATATATAAAATGGATAAATGATAAGAACCTAGTGTATAGCACAGGGAACTCTACTCAGTACTCTGTAATGTCCTATATGAGAAAAGAATCTAAAAAAAGAGTGGATATATCTATATGTGTAACTGATTCACTTTGCTGTACACCTGAAACTAACACGTAAATCAACTATACTCCAATAAAAATTAAAAAAAAACAGCATGGTGACACAAAAACAGACACATAGGTCAATGGAACTGAATAGAGAGCCCAGAAATAAACCCACACACATAATCAATTTATCTATGACAAAGGAGGCAAGATTATTCAACAAAGAGTGGACAGTCTCTTCAGTAAGTGGTGCTGAGAAAACTGAACAGCTACATGTAAACCAATGAGATTAGAACATTTCCTCATATATTATACAAAAAAAAAACTCAAAATGGATTAACGATTTAAATATAAGACCTGAAACCATAAAACTCCTAGAAGAAAACATTGGCATATCATTCTTTGACATAAATTGTAGCAATATTTTTGCGTCTGTCTCCCAATGCAAAAGAAATAAGAGCAAAAATAAATAAATGGGACCTAATTAAACTTAAAAGCATTTGCACAGTAAAGGAAATCACTAACAAAACAAAAAGACAACCTACAGAATGGGAGAAAATATTTGCCAAAGATATGACTGACAAGAGTTTAATAATATTCATACAGCTCAATATTGAAAAAAGAAATAATCCAATCAAAAAATGGACAGAAACCCTGTATAGATATTTTTCCTAAGAATATGGAAACAGGCACAAGAAAAGTTGCTCAATATTGCTAATTATTAGAGAAATGCAAATCAAGACCACAATGAGATATCACCTCACACCAGTCAAAATGGCTATTATCAAAAAGTCTACAAATACAAATGTTAGAGAGGATGTGGAGAAAAGGGAACCCTTGTGCACTGTTTGTGTGAATGTATATTGGTTCAACAACTATGGAAAACACTATATAGGTTCTTTAAAAAACTGAAAATAGAATTGATCCATCAATTCCACTCCTGGTTATATATCTGGAACAAACAAAAACCTACTTCAAAAAGATACATGAACCGCAATATTCATAGCAGCACTATTTACAACAGCCAAGACATGGAAGTGAGCTAAGCACACAGCAGCAGACAATTGGATTAAGAAGATGTGATAGATAGATATATATTAGTCAGTCATTAAAAAATGAAATACTGACATTTGCAGAAACATGGATGGACCTACCTAACAATTAATATGCTTAGTGAAACAAGTCAGACACAGAAAGACAAATACTACATAGTATCACTTATATGTGGAATCTAAAAAACAACACGAATGTATATGCAAAACAGAAACAGACTCACAGATAAAGAGAACAAACTAGTGGTTACCAATGGTGAGGGGGAATGGAGGAGGGACAAATTAGGTGTATGGGATTAACAGACACAAACTACTATATATTAAAAATAAGGAACAAGGATATACTGTATAGCACAGGGAATTATAGCCATTGTCTTATAATAACCTATAATGGAATATAATCTGAAAAAATACTGACTCAATATGCTGTACACCTGAAACTAACATAATATTGTAAATCAACTATACTTAAAACTAAAAATGAAAGGGAGTAAAATGGAGATAGAAAAACAAACAGACACTAAGCAAGATTACGGCTTTCCTTGAGGCTGAGGACTTTTAATCCACTTCAAGCTTTTTCAGACTGATTATTCAAGTACAAGCGAGTTCCAAATATTCCCAGTCTTCAAAATAGAGTTTAAGTAATAAAATCTCTACTTCATATCTGTGAAGTCCATTAACTGCCGTATGCAGCTTTCTCAAAAAAAAACAACCACCACAACTACACACTGTGAAGTAGGCACTCATTTTTCAGATGGCAAAACTGAAGACCAGTAATAAAGCCAGAACTAATACTGACATTTATAGACTCTTGGATTCAGACTACTTACACTAGGGCAGAGGAGTTTCTTAAGTATGAGACTGCAAGGAGCCTGGGGAGAAGAGGCCAGGCCCAGGATGACAAACAGGGGTTAGTCTGAAAATCTAAAAAACTAAAATAAAATTTAAAATATTAAAAGATGCCTAAGCTATAGAGTTGAGTTCAAACAGTGTAAAACATCAAATATGATTAAGTAAAATATAAGTAACAAAGAAGACATTTGTTTTTAACTGTGATATGGATGTAGATGTTATGTGTGCTGTGTTTATTGTTAAAACAGGGAAGGAGAAAAACATCACATGTGATGTATAATTATTACTTTTTCTAAAAGCTCTTAGAATGTTATTTTTTTCCCAGAAGGCAAACACTTACAATGAAAACTGTAGACATTTAAAGTCTTTTATAGAAAATTAAAGGTGACTTGAAAAGAAATGAAATATATTTTGATGCATTACATCTACTGGGAGATTGCTTAAAGCAATAGGAAGAAATACTATTCCTGAGATTCTGCTCTTAGAAGATGAAGAGCTTTAAGTGAACATTTCATTTGGTTTACTCTGAGGGCTTCTCCTCAGTGTGATTAATGCTCTCTCCACTTGAGTAGAAATTCTCCCGGAAGAAACCTTTGATAACTTAACTATGGTTTGTAAACTTGTCATGCAGAGAATGGAATATGTGTTATCTAACTTGAATTGAGCATACTTGTAAGCATACCAATTGCTTCCCTTTCACTAGAACAAGATGATATCCACACTAGCACAGTGAAATATATTCCAAAGAAACTAGTACCACTATAGAAAGCCCTACAATGCATGGCATGTTAATAACTTACTGGTTCCAAATGATTCCAAATAAAGACACAAACCTTGACCAATGACTAAGATTTAAAGTACAAAGCATTTATTATTAAAACCAAATAATTGTGTCATGATGAGGTCAGTTTAATTATTTCAGCATGTTATAGCTAATAAAGATATTAATATTTACCAATAAGTGAAGCAGGTGTAGACAATCAATTCCTTAGATACATTAGTGATGGAAAAGAGTCTGGGTAAAACGGAATGTTTAGTCTATAAAAAAAAATGGACACCCCCAAATTAAGTAGAGTTATTTGGTAACATGATTAAAAATTCAGATTTTTAATAATTAGGGGAAAAAGAAGGTGTACCCCCCAAAAACTCAATTCACTTGCAACAAAAGACATGGCTCTAATTTAAATATGTATCTTAACTTTTAAAAGATTTTTATTACATATTAATTTTTCATATATTAGCTAAGTAATCTTGATTAAATTACATAACCTCTTTGCACTTCAGTTTACTTACCTGTGAAATGGGGATATTAGTGTCTAAATCATAAAGTTACTGTGAGGGTTCAATGAGGCATTATACATAAAAATGTTAGTGACTGTAAGAAGGTAAGTACTTGATACTTATAACTGTTATTTTGTACAAGATGGAATTATCGTTAAAGAGTCAAAGTGCAAAGAAAACAGTGGGACTTACAGTAAAATCATATTGTTATACAACATTTCGTTATATATATGATCAGTTCACATGCTAGTATATAAAAATAACAGTTTGATTTCTATAAAAGTTTAAAGTTGGGCTTCCCTGGTGGCGCAGTGATTGAGAGTCCACCTGCCGATGCAGGGGACACGGGTTCCTGCCCCAGTCCAGGAAGATCCCACTTGCCGCGGAGTGGCTGGGCCGGTGAGCCATGGTCACTGAGCCTGCGTGTCCGGAGCCTGTGCTTCACAACGGGAGAGGCCACAACAGTGAGAGGCCAGCGTAAAAAAAAAAAAAAAGTTTAAAGTTGTTCTAAAATTTCATAATCTTTGTATTTAGCTGTGTAATCCTTTAAGAAATAATTTAAAGGGAAAATGTTTGCCTTTCATTAGATGATATAAATATGGAATTTAATTCAAGTTAGTCTTTCAGCTAGGATAGCTTTAGATATATAATCAACTAATTTATGTTCATATGATTTACCTTGGTCTTACTTCTTATTTGTTGATTCAAATATTGTTTTAACCATACATAACAGAGTGTCTACTGCACAGCTAATAAGTTAGAGTGTCACAAATAATTAATTCTGAGTTTTGGGGTTATTTTCCCATTTCAAATCTACAATGTTAGTTGTTAGTAGTGTCACTTGTCTCATTTTACAAAATGAAAATTTAAATTGAGGGTAATTATATGAACTCTTTTAGCCCTTTTAAAATGATTTCTAATAATGTGACAAGATTAAAAATATATAATTATGAATCAATCCATGTTTTTCTTCAGACAATTGTGTTCATGTTTGACTAGACATACAGAACAGAGATACTTTGATATTAGAATCAGAATTTTTTCAAGTGAAGCTGTTAGATCAGCTCTTACTCTAAGCTTGTTTGGTGCTTAGTTAAGAGATAAGTACAGTAGCCTCAGTAATGCAGTAATGCCCAGAAAATGTGAGTCAGTGGAAGCAGCCAAATCTCCAAAGAGCCAGCTTCTCCTCATCAGCTCTGAACTTACTGCACCATTTCTCACTCACAAATAAACACATTTTAGGGTAGTGTGTATTTTTGATTTCTTTACATATTTGCTTCAAGACATGAACTATTTATATCTCTGATTAATGGCAGTCCCCTTCATTTCCTTTGATCTCTTAATTTCCCAAATGGATAGCTCAAAAGAAATTTCAATCCTCTTTTTAATTCAGGATTTAATTGCTACTGAAGAAAACACGTGGATGAAAAGCCTATGATTTATGAGGTAAAATATTTGTATCCATTAATTTATCTTGTATTTAACTAGTATTACTCCAAGTAAGAAAACCAAAAATACATAATGGGGAAAATCTGATCTCTCTATAGGCCACCCTAGCATTCTTCTTACCACTATCTACTAAATTCCATCTTTGGGATTAAATGGAGCAGAGAGTTATTTAGGATGGTTATCAAAGAAAGATGATATTTGTACAATGCAGTTTCAATATTTAATGTATTTGATAACCTTGAAATCATTTAGAAAATTAGCAATCTAATAACACTGATAAATCATAAACAATAGACAAAGAGACAGTCTAAGGATATTAAGCCTTAACCAAACAGAATTTGGCTTTTTAAATATCTGAACAATATTAGATAATCTTCTTGGCAATTGTGTCAAAGCAAAGGTGTCTATGCATAGGTAGAATAACCAGCTGTCACTCAAGATAACTTGATGGATTCTTAGTTCTTTTCACCAGATATATCCTTCATGCTAGTCTCTCTGCAGTGAAGTCTAAAATTACATTAAAATCACATTGCAGATACACTAATGATGAAAAACCTGAAAGTGAAATTAAGAAAACATTTACCATCTACCATTGAAACAAAAATAATAAAATATTTAGGAATAAACTTACCTAAGGAGACAAAAGACCTGTATGCAGAAAATTATAAGACACTGATGAAAGAAATTAAAGATAATACAAATAGATGGAGAGATATACCATGTTCTTGGATTGGAAGAATCAACATTGTGAAAAAGACTCTACTACCCAAAACAATCTACAGATTCAATGCAATGCCTATCAAACTACCACTGGCATTTTTCACAAAACAAGAACAAAAAATTTCACAATTTGTATGGAAACACAAAAGACCCCGAATAGCCAAAGTGATCCTGAGAACGAAAAATGGAGCTGGAGGAATCAGGCTCCCTGAATTGAGACTATACTACAAAGCTACAGTAATCAAGACAGTATGGTACTGGCACAAAAGCAGAAATATAGATCAATGGCATATGATAGAAAGCCCAGAGATAAACCCACACACTTATGGTCACCTTATCTTTGATAAAGGAGGCAAGAATATACAGTGGAGAAAAGACAGTCTCTTCAATAAGTGGTGCTGGGAAAACTGGACAGGTACATGTAAAAGTATGAAATTAGAACACTCCCTAACACCATACACAAAAATAAACTCAAAATGGATTAAAGACCTAAATGTAAGGCCAGACACTACCAAACTTTTAAAGGAAAACATAGGCAGAACACTCTATGACATAAATCACAGCAAGATCCTTTTTGATCCACCTCCTAGAGAAATGGAAATAAAAACAAAAATAAACAAATGGGACCTAATGAAACTTAAAAGCTTTTGTACAGCGAAGAAAACCATAAACAAGACCAAAAGACAACCCTCAGAATGGGAGAAAATATTTGCAAATGAAGCAACTGACAAAGGCTTAATCTCCAAAATTTACAAGCAACTCATGCAGCTTAATAACAAAAAAAACACAAACAACCCAATCCAAAAATAGGCAGAAGACCTAAATAGACATTTCTCCAAAGAAGATATACAGATTGCCAACAAACACATGAAAGAATGCTCAGCATCTTTAATCATTAGAAAAATGCAAATCAAAACTACAATGAGATATCATCTCACCCCAGTCAGAATGGCCATCATCAAAAAATCTAGAAACAATAAATGCTGGAGAGGGTGTGGAGGAAAGTGAACACTCTTGCACTGTTGGTGGGAATGTAAATTGTTACAGCCACTATGGAGAACAGTATGGAGGTTCCTTAAAAATCTACAAATAGAACTACCATATGACCCAGCAATCCCACTACTGGGCATATACCCTGAGAAAAACATAATTAAAAAAGAGTCATGTACCAAAATGTTCATTGCAGCTCTATTTACAATAGTCAGGACATGGAAACAACCTAAGTGTCCGTCAACAGATGATTGGATAAAGAAGGTGTGGCACATATATACAAAGGAATATTCCTCAGTCATAAAAAGAAAGGAAATTGAGTTATTTGTGGTGAGGTGGATGGACCTAGAATGTGTCATGCAGAGCAAAGTAAGTCAGAAAGAGAAAAACAAATACCATATGCCAACACATATATATGGAATCTAAGAAAAAAAAAGAAAAGGTCATGAAGAACCTAGGGGTAAGACAGGAATAAAGACACAGACCTACTATAGCATGGACTTGAGGATATGGGGAGGGAGAGGGGTAGGCTGTGACGAGGTGATAGAGTGGCATGGACATATATACACTACGAAGCGTAAAGTGGATAGCTAGTGGGAAGCAGCTGCATAGCACAGGGAGATCAGCTAGGTGGTTTGTGATCGCCTAGATAGGTAGGATACGGAGGGTGGGAGGGAGGGAGATGCAGGAGGGAAGAGATATGGAAACGTGTATATGTGTAACTGATTCACTTTGTTATAAAGCAGAAACTAACACACCATTGTAAAGCAATTATACTCCAATAAAGATATTAAAAAATCATATTCCAGGGTTAAAGGGCATTATTTCCATAATGCACTGTATATGTTTACCTCTAAATATTAACCTGAGAGCAATATCACACCATATGTTTTTCAAAGGATAAGCTGACATCTAGCATAAAATGCAGCCCTAAGTAACTAAAACATTGGTTCTATGCATTTTATTTGTGGTAGGGGTATGCAGTAAGAGAAATATCCAGATTCTGTATCTGCTAGAAGGAGACAAAAAGACTTAGAGACAGTTATAATGGAAGAAATAAGACAGATAGAGCATTCATTTAAGAAATTTCTCCAGGTGTTTTGTTTTTATTTATAAATAAATGTATACGTTTGACCCCCTTCCCTCTCCCCAGTGCTAGCCACTAATTTGTTCTCTCTTTGAGTTGGCTTCATTTTTGTTATGTTAAATAGTGTGTTGTCTTTTTAAGATTCCGTATATAAGTGATATCATACAGTATTTGTCTTTCTCTGTCTGACATTTCACTTAGCATAATTCCCTCCAAGTCCACACATGTTGCTGCTAATGGCAAAATTTCATTCATTTTCCTGGTTGAATAGTATTACATTGTGTATATATGTACCACATGTTCCTTATCCATTCATCTGTTGATGGACACTTAGGTTGCTTCAAAATCTTGGCAATTATAAATAATGCTGCTATTAACATTGGGGTGCATGCATATTTTAGAATTAGTATTTTGGGATTTTTAGATATGTATCCAGGAGTGGAATTACTGGGTCATGTGACAGTTCTATTTTTAGTTTTTTGACAAACCTCTATGCTGGTTTCCACAGTGGCTGCACCAGTTTACATTCCCACCAACAGTGTAAGAGGGTTCCCTTTTCTCCACATCCTCAGAAACATTTGTTATTTGTGTTTATTTTGATGATAGCCATTCTGACAGGTGTGAAGTGATATCTCATTGTGGTTTTGATTTTCATTTTCCTGATGGTTAGCAATGTTGAGCATCTTTTCATGTGCTTCTTGGCCATCTGCACTTCTTTGGAAAAATGTCTATCAGGTCTTCTTCCCATTTTTTAATTGCCAATACTATCTTCAGAAAGAAGAGATGAGCTGGAGAAGTCACACTCCCTGACTTCAGACTATACTACAAAGCTACAGTAATCAAAACATTATGATACTCACATGAAAACAGACACATAGATCAATGGAACAGATTGAGAGCCCAGAAATAAACTCACACACTTGTGGTCAATTAACATACAACAAATAAGACAAGAATATACAGTGAAGATAAGACAGTCTCTTCGATTAGTGGTGCTGGAAAACTGGACAGCTACATGTAAAACAATGAGATTAGAACATTTTATCACACCATATACAAAAAATAAGCTCCAAATGGATTAAATACCTAAATATAAGACCTGAAACCATAAGACTCCTAGTAGAGAATGCAGAACACTCTTTGACATAGATCTTTTTTCAATAGCTCTCTTAAAGCAAAGGAAACAAAAACAAAAATAAACAAATGGGACCTAGTTAAACAAAGATTTTGCACAACAAAAGAAACCACTGACAAAATGAAAAAAACAACCTATGGAATGGGAGAAAATATTTGCAAATGATATGACCAATAAGGGGTTAACATCCAACATATAAAACCAGTTGGTACTACTAAACATCAAAATACCAAACTCTCCAGGTGTTTTTAAATTCACATTTGCTTAAATAATTGTGAAAAACTAAATATAAATTTGACAGCTATTTCAATGCATCAACCATTACATCTATCCAGATGACTCAACTTTACTCAGGATAATTCACTTCAATTTGGATAAAACGTCCACAGACACTAAGGTAACAAAGTTCATTAACTTTCCCTTGTTAAAAACAAAAACGAAAACAAAAACTACCACAACTTTATAACCTATTTTTGTCAAAACCACTCAATGTTAATGTGAGTCAAAACTGTATAATCATAATGTATGATTTCTTCTCCTTTACTCCCTATGTCCAATAAAATACAAAGTCTTACTAATTCATCTTTTGTATCTCTCTTGAATCTGGTACTTTATCTTTACTTCATTTCTATTCTATTCATGGCTATTATCAAGATTTTTTTTTTAATCTTTCTTGGAGTATAATAGTTTTCTAATGGTGGGTTAGTTTCTGCGGTATAACAAAGTGAACCAGGTATACGTATACATATATCCCCAAATCCCCTCCCACTTGTGTCTCCCTCCCACCCTCCCTATCCCACCCCTTTGTTACCACCCCTGTGGTAACAAAGCACTGAACTGATCTCCCTGTGCTTTGTGGCTGCTTCCCACTAGCTATCTATTTTACATTTGGCAGTGTATATATGTCAGTGCTACTATCTCACTTTGTCCCAGCTTACACTTACCCCTCCCCATGTCCTCAAGTCCATTCTCTACATATGCGTATTTATTCCTGTCCAGCCCCTAGAGTCTTCAGAACCTTTTTTTTTTTTTTTAGATTCCATGTATATGTATTAGCATACAGTATTTGTTTTTCTGACTTACTTCACTCTGTATGACAGTCTCTAGGTACATCCACCTCACTACAAATAACTCAATTTTATTTCTTTTTAAAGCTCAGTAATATTCCACTGTATATATTTGCCACATGTATTTTTTTTGTTTGTTTTTTTTTTCAGTACGTGGGCTTCTCACTGCTGTGGCCTCTCAAATTGTGGAGCACAGGCTCCAGACCCTCAGGCTCAGCGGCCATGGCTCACAGGCCATCTGCTCCATGGCATGTGGGATCTTCCTGGACCGGGGCACAAACCCGTTTCCCCTGCATCGGCAGGCAGACTCTCAACCACTGCACCACCAGGGAAGCCCTGCCACATCTTCTTTATCCATTCATCTGTTGATGGACACAGGTTGCTTCCCTGTCCTGGCTATTGTAAACAGAGCTACAATGAACATTATGGTACATGATTCTTTTTGAATTAGGGTTTTCTCTGGGTATACGGCCAGTAGTGGGATTGCAGAGTTGTATGGTAGTTCTATTGTTAGTTTTTTAAGGAACCTCCATATTGTTCTCCATAGTGGCTATTTCAATTTACATTCCCACCAACAGTGCAAGTGGGTTCCCTTTTCTCCACACTCTTTCCAGCATTTATTGTTTGTAGATATTTTGATGATGGCCATTCTGCCTGGTGTGAGGTGATACCTCAATGTAGTTTTGATTTGCATTTCTCTAATGATTAGTGATGTTGAGCATCCTTTCATGAGCGTGCTGGGCATCTGTATATCTTCTCTGGAGAAATGTCTATTTAGGTCTTCTGCCCACCTTTGGATTGGAATGTTTGTTTTTTTGATATTGAGCTGCATGAGCTGCTTGTAAATTTTGGAGATTAATCCTTTGTCAGTTGTTTCATTTACAAATATTTTCTCCCATTCTCAGGGTTGTCTTTTCATCTTGTTTATGAATCCCTTTGCTTTGCAAAAGCTTTTAACTATCATTAGGTCCCATTTCTTTATTTTTGTTTTCATTTCCATTTCTCTAGGAGGTGGGTCAAAAAGGATCTTGATGTGATGTATGTCATGGAGTGTTCTTCCTATGCTTTCCTCTAAGTGTTTTATAGTGTCTGGCCTTACATTAGGTCTTTAATACATTTTGAATTTATTATTGTGTATGGTGTTAGGGAGTGTTCTAATTTCATTCTTTCACATGTAGCTCTCCAGTTTTCCCAGCGACACCTCCTGAAGAGGCTGTCTTTTATCCATTGTATATTCTTGCCTCATTTATCAAAGATAATATGACCATAAGTGCATGAGTTTATCTCTGGGCTTTCTATCCTGTTGTATTGATCTCTCTTTCTGTTTTTGTGCCAGTACTATACTGTCTTGATTACTGTAGCTTTGCAATATAGTCTGAAGTCCAGGAGCCTGAATCTTCCACCTCCATTTTTCTTTTTCAACATTGCTATGGTTATTCGGGGTCTTTTGTGTTTCCATACAGATTGTGAAATTTTTTGTTCCAGTTCTGTGAAAAATGCCATTGGTAATTTGTTAGGGATTGTATTGAATTTGCAGTTGCTTTAGGTAGTATAGTCATTTTCACAATGTTGATTCTTACAATCCAAGAATATGGTATATCTCTCCATCTGTTTGTATCATCTTTAATTTCTTTCAAGAGTGTCTTATAGTTTTCTGCATATAGGTGTTTGTCCCCTTAGGTAGGTTTATTCCTAGGTATTTTATTCTTTTTGTTGCAGTGGTAAATAGAAGTGGTTTCTTATTTTCTGTTTCAGATTTTTCATCATTAGTGTATTAGGAATGCAAGAGATTTCTGTGCACTAATTTTGTAACCTGCTACTTTACCAAATTCATTGATTAGCTCTAATAGTTTCTGGTAGCATCTTTAGGATTATCTATGTATAGTATCATGTCATCTGCAAACAGTGACCGTTTTACTTCTTCTTTTCTGATATGGATAATTTTATTTCTTTTTCTTCTCTTACTTCTGTGGCTAAAACTTCCAAAACTGTGTTGAATAATAAAGGTGAGAGGGCGAAAACTTGTATTGTTCCTGATCTTAGTGGAAATGGTTTCAGTTTTTCACCATTGAGAACAATGTTGGCTGTGGGTTTGTCATATATGGCTTTTATTATGTTAAGGGAAGTTCCCTCTATGCCTACTTTATGGAGGGTTTTTATCATAACTGGGTGTTGAGTTTTGTCAAAATATTTTTCTGCATCTATTCAGATGATCATATGTGTTTTATCAATCAATTTGTTAATATGGTTTATCACATTGATTTGCTTATCTTGAAGAATCCTTGCATTCCTGGGATAAACCCAGTTTGATCATGATGTATGATTCTTTTATTGTTTTGTGGGATTCTGTTTGCCAGTATTTTGTTGAGGATTTTTGCCTCTATGTTTATCAATGATATTGGCCTGTAGTGTTCTTTCTTTGTGTCATTTTTGCCTGTTTTAAGTATCAGGGAGATGGTTGCCTTGTAGAATGAGTTTGGGAGTGTTCCTCTTTTTGCTATATTTTGGAAGAATTTGAGAAGGATATGTGTTAGCTCTTCTCTAAATATTTGATAGAATTTGCAAGTGAGGCCATCTTGTCCTGGGCTTTTGTTTGTTGGAAGGTTTTTAATCACAGTTTCAATTTCACTGCTTGTGATTGGTCTGTTTATATCTTCTATTTCTCCCTGGTTCTGTCTCAGAAGGTTGTGCTTTTCTAAGAATTTGTCCATTTCTTCCAGGTTGTCCATTTTATTGGCATAGAGTTGCTTGTAGTAATCTCTCATGATCCTTTGTATTTCTGCAATGTCAGTTATTACCTCTCCTTTCTCATTTCTAATCTATTGATTAGAGACTTCTCCCTTTTCTTCTTAATGAGCCTGGATAAAGGTTTATCAGTTTTGTTTATCTCCTCAAATAAACAGTTTTTAGTTTTACTGATCTTTGCTATCATTTCCTTTATTTCTTTTTTATTTATTTCTGATCTGATTTTTAGTATTTCTTTCCTTCTGCTAACTTTGGTGGGGTTTTTTGTTCTTATTTCTCTAATTGCTTTAAGTGTAAGGTTAGGCTGTTAATTTGAGATTTTTCTTGTTTCTTGAGGTAGGATTATATTGCTATAAACTTCCCTCTTAGAACTGCTTTCCCTGCATCCCATAGGTCTTGGGTCATTGTGTTTTCAATGTCATTTGTTTCTAGGTATTTTTTGTTTTCCTTTTGCTTTTTCAGTGATCTCTTGGTTATTTAGTAGTGTATTATTTAGCCTTCATTGTTTGTATTTTTTACAGATTTTTTTTCCTGTAATTGATATCTAGTCTCATAGCATCGTGCTCAGAAAATGTACTTGACATGATTTCAGTTTTCTTAAATCTACCAAGGCTTGATTTGTGACCGAGGATATGATTGATCCTGGAGAATATTCCATGCTCACTTGAGCATAAAGTGTATTCTGTTGTTTTTGGATGGATTGCCCTATAAATATCAATTTAGTCCATCTTGTTTAATGTATCATTTAAAGTTTGTGTTTCCTTATTTATTTTCATTTTCGATGATCTGTCCATTGGTGAAAGTGGGGTGTTAAAATTCCCTACTATGATAGTGTTACTGTCAATTTCCCCTTCTATGGCTGTTAGTATTTGTCTTATTTATTGAGTTGCCCCTAAATTGGGTGCATAAATGTTTACAGTTGTTATATCTTCATCTTGGATTGATCCCTTGGTCATTATGTTGTGTTCGTCTTTGTCTCTTCGAAGAGTCTTTATTTTAAAGTCTATTTTGTCTGTCATGAGAATTGCTACTCCAGCTTTCTTTTGATTTCCATTTGCATGGAATATCTTTCCATCCCCTCACTTTCAGTCTGTATGTGTCCTTAGGTCTGAAATGGGTCTCTTGTAGACAACACATATGACAATCTCAGCATTGTAACCATTCAGCCAGTCTTTGTCTTTTGGTTGGAACATTTAATCCATTTACATTTAAGGTAATTATTGATATATATGTTCCTATTACCATTTCCTTAATTGTTTTGGGTTTGTTATTGTAGGTATTTTCCTTCTCCTGTGTTTCCTGCCTAGAGAAGTTCCTTTAGCATTTGTTTTAAAGCTGGTTTTGTGGTGCTGAATTCTGTTAGCTTTTGCTTGTCTGTAAAGCTTTTAATTTCTCTGTCAAATCTGAATGAGATCCTTGTTGTGTAGAGTAATCTTTCTTGTAGGTTTTTCCCTTTCATCACTTTCAATATGTCCTGACACACCCTTCTGGCTTGTAGAATTTCTGCTGAAAGATCAGCTATTAACCTTATGGGGATTCCTTTGAATGTTATTTGTTGCTTTTCCCTTGCTGCTTTTAATATTTGTTCTTTGTGTTTAATTTTAAATAGTTTGATTAATATGTGTCTTGGCATGTTTTTCATTCAATTTATCCTGTATGGGACTCTCTGCACTTCCTGGACTTGACTATTTCCTTTCTCATATCAGATAAGTTTTCAACTATAATCTCTTCAAATATTTTCACAGTCCCTTTCTTTTCCTCTTCTTCTTCTGGGACTCCATAATTTGAATGTTGGTGCATTTAATGTTGTTCAGCTGGTCTCTGCAACTGTCCTTAATTCTTTTAATTCTTTTTTTCTTTATTCTGCTCTGCAGTAGTTATTTCCCATATTTTATCTTCGAGGTCACATATCCATTCTTCTCCCTCAGTTATTCTGCTATTGATTCCTTCTAGAGAATTTTAAATTTCATTTATTGTGTTGTTCATCATTTTTTTGCTGTTTAGTTATCCTAGGTCCTTGTTAAATGCTTCTTGTATTTTCTCCATCCTATTTCCAAGATTTTGAATCGTCTTTACTATCATTACTCTGAATTCTTTTTTAGATAGACTGCCTATTTCCTCTTCATTTCTTTGGCCTTGTGGATTTTTACCTGCCTCCTTCATCTCCTGTGTGTTTCTCTGTCATCTCATTTTGCTTAACTTGCTGTGTTTGGGGTCTCCTTTTAGCACAGGTTGCAGTTTCATAGTTTCCGTTGTTCTTGGTGTCTGCCCCCAGTGGGTAAGTTTGGTTCAGTGGGTTGTGTAGGCTTTCTGTTGGAGAGGATTGGTGCTTGTGTTGTGATGGATGAGGCTAGATCTTTTCTTTCCAGTGGGCAGTACCATGTCCAGTGGTGTTTTTGGGTGTCTGTTAACTTATTATGATTTTAGGCAGCCTCTGTGCTAATGAGTGGGGTTGTGTTCCTGTGTTGCTAGTTGTTTGGCATTGGGTATCCAGCACTGGAGCTTCCTGGTCGTTGAGTGGAGCTGGGTCTTATCATTGAGGTGGAGATCTTTGGGAGAGCTCTAGCCGATTGATATTATGTGAGGCCGGGAAGTCTCTGGTGGACCAGTGTCCTGAACTCGGCTCTCCAACCTCAGAGGCTCAGGCCTGACACCCGACCAGAACACCAAGACCCTGTCAGACATAAGGCTCTGAAGAAAATGGAAAAAAAGAAAGAAAGAAAAAATAAATAAAATGAAATAATATAAAGTTATTAAAATAAAAAGTAAAAAAGATTATTAAGATAAAAAATAAAAAAGTAGTTTAAAAAAATGAAGAAGTGAGTGACCAAACAAATAAAGAAATCCACCAATGAATGCAATTACTAAGAACTATACAAAAAAAGAAAAAAAAAAAAAAACGGAGAGACAGAACCCTAGGGCAAATGGTAAAAGCAAACCTATACAGACAAAATTACACAAAGAAGCAAGACATACACACTCAGAAAAAGAGAAAAATGAAAAAAAATACTTTTTTAAAAAAAAGAAGAGAGCATCCAAATCAATAAACAAATCTACCTGTGATAATAAGCTCTAAATACTAAACTAAGATAAACATAAAACCAGAAACAAATTAGATGCAGAAAGCAAACCCCAAGACTACAGTTTCTCCCAAAGTTCACTGCCTCAATTTTGTGATGATTTGTTGTCTATTCAGGTATTCCAAAGTTTCAGGGTACAGCAAGTTGATTGTTGAGATTTAATCTGCTTCTCCTGTGGCTGCATGGGGAAATTTCCCTTTCTCTTCTTTGTTTGCACAACTCCTGGGGCTCAGCTTTAGATTTGGTCCCACCTCTGCATGTACGTAAACCGCTGGCAATTTTTCTTCCCCCAGACAGGAGGGGGTTAAAGGAGCAGCTGATTAGGGGGCTCTGGCACACTGAGGCCAGGGAGAGGGAGGGGAATGGAAAGTAGGGCAAGCCTGAGGCAGCAGAGGCTCTTATGATGTTTCAACACCCTGAAGTGCACCATGTGTTCTCCTGCAGATGTTGTCCTGGATCACGGGATCCTGGCAGTGGCAGACTGTGCAGACTCCCAGGAGGGGACGTATGGATAGTGACCTGTGCTTGCACACAGGCCTCTTGGTGGCTGCTGCAGCAGCCTTAGCATTTCATGCCCATCTCTGTTGTCCACGCTGATAGCCGTGGCTTGTTCCCTTCTCTGGAGTTTGTTTAGGCGGTGCTCTGAATTCACTCTCCTTGTGCACCCTGAAACAACTGTCTCTTGTCTCTTAGGCAGTTCCAGACTTTTCCCGGACTCCCTCCCAGCTAGTTGTGGTGCACTAGCCCCCTTTAGGCTGTGTTCACGAAGCCTACCCCAGTTCTCTCCCTAGGATCTGACCTCCAAAGTCTGAGCCTCAGCTCCCAGCCCCCAACACCCCTCTGGCGGGTGAGCAGAGAAGCCTCTCATGCTGGTGAGTGCTGGTTGGCACTGATCCTCTGTGCGGGAATCTCTCTGCTTTGCCCTCTGCACCCCTGTTGCTGCACTCTCCTCCATGGCTCTGAAGCTTCCCCCCTTCGCCACCTGCAGTCTCCATCTGCAAAAGGGCTTCTAGTGTGTCGAAACCTTTCCTCCTTCACAGCTCCCTCCCAAAGGTGCAGGTCCTGTCCCTACATTTTTTTTTCATTTTTTTTCTTTATTTTTGGGATATGTGGGCCTCTTACTGTTGTGGCCTCTCCCATTGCAGAACACAGGCTCTGGACTCACAGGCTGAGCAGCCATGGCTCATGGGCCCAGCCACCCTGCGGCATGTGGGATCCTCCCAGACCGGAACACGAACCCATGTCCCCTGCATTGGCAGGCAGACTCTCAACCACTATGCCAACAGGGAAGCCCCCCCTATTATTTTGTCTCTGTTTTTCCTTTTTCTTTTTCCCTATCCAGGTACATGGGGAGTTTCTTGCCTTTTGGGAAGTCTGAGGTCTTCTGCCAGCATTCATTTGGTGTTCTCTAGGAGTTGTTCCACATGTAGATGTATTTTTGATATGTTTGTGGGGAGGAAGGTTATCTCCACGTCTTACTCCTCCACCATCTTGAAGTGCCCCCCATCAAGGCTCTTGCTGCCTATTCTTCAACAATTGTTTGCAGTCTTTTCTCCTGTATCTATACTGAAGTCACTTCCATCATCATCTCTCTAAAATTATACTGCTAAATGCTAACTTTTAGTAGGCACTTACTCTACATTGAACATTATGCTGAAGGGTGTACAAATTTGATGTTTAATTTTCACAACAGCCCTAGACAAGAATTATTATTATCTCCATTTTATTGGTAAAAGTTGGAGCCTTAGAAAGATGGAGTCACATAAACAGTGGAGTTAATATTTGAAGGAAAGATGTTTGATTCCAGAAGATTTTGTTATCAACTATGTTACACTGTTTGTCCAAATACTACCTTAGACTTGTTAGTACATGATCTGGAAATGGTACCTGATAGATTACACATAGGTAATAGAATCAACATTCATTGAGTGCCAGTCCATGTTAATCAATCTACCTGTACTATTTTATTTAAACTTTACAATGGCCGTAATTTGCAATTACTTCCATTTTACAGGGTGAGAAACTGAGGTTCAGGAACTTGCTGAATGTCATACTGCTAGTAAGTGGTGGACCTGGGATTCAATCCCAGGTCTACTTGACTCCATAGTTCTCATTGTGATTTACCATGTCATACTTCCAGCTACAAGAGAATGGATTTCAAACCTTTGAAGACCTGCCACTCAAGTCTCTCTAGTTCATGGGAGGTAGACAACCATTTTACATCTCAAATCAAACTATTTAGAGAGGAAAGCAGCCTCCAATATAAATAGAATTTGATATCATATATTTTGAAAGTTAAAATCTCAACTAACTAAAACGTCCTTAATGCTTAACTTTCCTAGACTAATATTATGAGTCCTTTATAAATCTAAATAATTTACTCTATGAATACTGTAACCTCTTTAAAAGTTATGTTAGTATCAGCCTTTTGAAATAATCTTTTTGAAGATAGTTAATATATAAGTATGAAGTGTATCCTTTATCTCTCCAATTGAGTATTATGGGCTCTACTCTCCCTTTTCTGAGCAACACGAGGAATCGTCTCTCTCCACTGCTGACCACAATGCAATTATTGAAAGTCAGGCTGTGTACCAGTATGAAAGAGAGTCTGTAATTTTGATGAGTTAAGAAACTAGGGTATGATAGTCTCCATATTTAGTCTGGTGAATAATCTTTGCTTTCCTTGTTATGAAGTTTATGTAAACAGCCAAGTATTTTCTTTGTTTCCCTGGGAATAATCAATCATTTTTATGTATTTATTTATTCTAACAAATTTATTGAGACATAATTCACATACCATATTTTTTTCTTTTTTTTAATATTGATTTTGTATTGGAGCATAGCTGATTAACAATGACACATTAGTTTCAGGTGTACAGCGAAGTTATTCATATATATATATATATATATATATATATATATATATACACATATATACATCTATTCATTTTCAAATTCTTTTCCCATTTAGGTTATTACAGAATATTGAAGAGCATTCTTGTGCTTTACAGTAGGTCCTTGTTGGTTATGTATTTAAATATAGCTGTGTGTACATGTCAATCCGAAACTCCCAATCTATACCTCCGCCCTTACCCTTCCCACCTGGTAACCACAAGTTCTTTCTCTAAGTCTGTGAGTCTGTTTCTCTTTTGTAAATAAGTTAATTTGTATACGTTTTTAAGACTCTGCATATAAGCTATATCATATGATATTTGTCTTTCTCTGTCTGACTTCACTTATAATAATCTCCAGGTCTATCCATGTTGCTGCAAATGGAATTATTTCATTCTTTTTTATGGCTGAATAATATTCTATTGTATATATGTACCACATTTTCTTTATTCATTCATCTCTTGATGGACATTTAGGCTTCTTCCATGTCTTGGCTATTGTAAACAGCACTGCAATGAACATTGGGGTGCATGTATTCTATGGAACCATCGTATTCTCTAATATATGCTCATGAGTGTTATTGCTGGATCATATGGTAGCTGTATTTTTTAGTTTTTTAAGGAATCTCCATACCATTCTCCATAGTGGCTGTACCAATTTACATTCCCACCAAAAGTGTAGGAGGGTTCCCTTTTCTCCACACCCTCTCCAGCATTTATTGCTTGTAGATTTTTTGATGATGGCCATTCTGACCAGTCTGAGGTGATTCCTCCTTGTAGTTTTTATTTGCATTTCTCTAATAATTAGCAAGATTGAGCAACAATACATTAAAATAATCATACACCATGATCAAGTGGGATTTATCCCAGAGATGTAAGGATTTTTCAATAGCTTCAAGTCAATCAGTGTCACCACATCAACAAATTGAAGAATTAAAAATCATATGATCATCTCAATAGATGCAGAAAAAGTTTTGACAAAGTTCAACATCCATTTATGATAAAAACTCTCCATAAAGTGGACATAGAGGGAACATACCTCAACATAATAAAGGCCATATGCGACAAACCTACAGCTAACATCATACTCAACAGTGGAAAGCTGGAAGCATTTCCTCTAAGATCAGGAACAACACAAGGATGCCCAGTCTTGCCACTTTTATTCAACATTGTTTTGGAAGTCCTATCCACAGCAATCAGAGAAGAAAAAGAAATAGAAGGAATACAAAATGGAAAAGAAGTAGTAAAACTATCACTGTTTGCAGATGGCATGATACTATGCATAGAAAATCCTAAAGATGCTACTAGAAAACTACTAGAGGTCATCAAAGAATTTGGTAAAATTGAAGCATACAAAAGTAATACATAGAAATCTGTTGCATATTTGTACACTACCAACGAAAGATCAAAAAGAGAAATTAAAGAAACAACCCCATTCACCATCACATCAAAAAGAGTAAAATACCTAGGAATAAACCTACCTAAGGAGGCAAAAGACCTGTGCTCCAAAAACTATAAAATGCTCATGAAAGAAATTGAAGATGACACAAACATATGGAAAGATATACCATGTTCTTTGATTGGAAGGATCAATATTCTTAAAATGAACATAATACCCAAGGCAATCTACAGATTCAATGCAATCTCTATCAAATTACCAATGGCTTTTTTTCACAGAACTAGAACAAAAAATCTTAAAATTTGTAGAGAGACACAAAAGACCCCAAATAGCCAAAAGAGTCTTAAGAAAGGGAAATAAAGCTGGAGGAATCATGCTCCCTGACTTCAGAGTACACTACAAAGCTACAGTCATCAAAACAGTATGTTATTGGCAGAAAAACAGAAATATAGATCAATGGAACAGGATAGAAAGCTGAGAAATAAACCCATGCACCTATAGTTGATTAATCTATGACAAAGGAGGTAAGGCTATACAATGGAGGAAAGACAGTTTTTTCAGTAAACGGTGCTGGGAAAGCTGGACAACTACTTGTAAAAAAGTGAAATTATATTTTTTCCCATTTAATGTATTTAAAATAAAAAATAACTTTATTAAAGTTATTTTGAAACATTTTCATCTCCTCAAAAAGAAACCACATACCCTTTAGTACTCACCCTCTCCCATTTTCCCTACTGACCCCAGCCTTAGGCAACCACCATCTATTTATTATTTCTATAAATCTGCCTCTTCTGGACACTCCATATGAATGAAATCATACAATATATGCAGCCTTTTGTTACTGGGTTCCTTCAGTTAGCATGTTTTCAAGGTTCATCCATGTTGTAACAAGTGGAATATTATTAAAAGCAACCAAGTATTATTCTTAAATTCTGAGTTGGTGGTCTTTTTTATAGCAAGTTCCAACCATATTGTTTTAATCACATTCTCTCACACTAGACAGAGGTTGCAAATTTCTACTCCTATTTTTATTGCTTTTAAGATTTTAACATCTGTATGTAACCCAAATCTCTGAACTGTCAAGGCTTTCTTAAGCAAAAAACTCTTGCTATCCTCTGAACTCAGTAGCATACATGGAACTTTACCATATATGTGGCATGAATCATCCAATCCAGGGACCTACAAAGACATAAATATTTGTGGATGTTGTATTTGATTTTTATTTTGAATTGTTATTTTTCCTTTAGTGTCTCCAGTTACATATTAAGAAGTCTGAATTGAAGAACAATATTCCTAATACGTATTGTTATATTATTAATTATTAACTACATTGGAACATAGTTGATTAACAATGTTGTATTAATTTCAGGTGTACAGCAATGTGATTCATTTATACATATATATGTATCTATTCTTTAAAAAAATATTTTCCTATTTAGGTTGATACATAATATTGAACAGAGTTCCCTGTGCTATGCATTTTGGATTCAAGAAAAGTAATTTTTATAATGTAGTTTTCTGTATGTGGAATAAGCCTCACAGAAAATTAACTGAAAACCGGCAGAAGGACTCCTGAACAACCAAGGATGTAAAAAAGATAAACACACAAGCAGGAAGGAAGGGAAGGAAAGTGATGAGGTAGGGACCTGTGCCCCTGCAATGGGACTCAGAGGGAAAGTGATATTAAAGAAGGAGACACCCACCCTGAGGAGTAAGTTGGTTGAGCAGCAGGCTGGGCCTCCCAACCATCAGGAAAAAAGAAAAATCTCAAATAAACAACCTAACCTTACAATTATTGCAACTAGATAAAGAAGAACAAACAAAACCCGAAGTTAGTAGAGAGAAAGAAGTCAAAGATCAGAGCAGAGAAAAATTAAATAGACACAAAGAAAACAATAGCAAGGATCAGTGTAACTAAAAGCTGGTTCTTTGAGAAGATAAAATTGATAAACCTTTAGCCAAACTCATCAAGAAAAAAAGGGAGAGGACTCAAATCAATAAAATGACAAATGAAAAAGGAGAAGTTACAACTGACACCACAGAAATACAAAGGATCATAAGAGACTACTGCAAGTAACTATATGCCAGAAAATAGACAACCTGGAAGAAATGGAAAGTTCTTAGAAAGGTACAACCTGCTAAGACTGAACCAGGAAGAAATAGAAAATATGAACAGAACAATCACAAGTAAAGGAAATTGAAACTGTGATTAAAAATCTTCCAACAAACAAAAGTCCAGGACCAGATGGCTTCACAGGCGAATTCTATCAACATTTAGAGAAAAGCTAACAACACCTATCCTTCTCAAATGCTTCCAAAAAAGTGCAGAGGAAGGAACACTCTCAAGCTCATTCTACGAGGCCACCATCACCCTGATACCAAAACCAGACAAAGAAACAACAGAGAAAGAAAATTACAGGCCAATAACACTGATGAACATAGATACAAATATCCTCAACAGAATACTAGCAAAGTGAATCCAACAGCACATTAAAAGGATCATAAGCCATGATCAAGTGGGATTTACCCCAGGGATCCAAGGATTCCTCAGTATACGCAAATCAATCAATGTGATACCCGATATTAACAAATTGAAGGAGAAAAAACATATGATCATCTCAATAGATGCAGAAAAAGTTTTTTAAAAATTCAACACCAATTTATGATAAAAACTCTCTGGAAAGTGGGCATAGAGAGAAACTACCTCAACATAATAAAGACTAAATATGACAAACCCTCAGCAAACATCATTCTCAATGGTGAAAGCATTTCCTCTAAGATCAGGAATAAAACAAGGATGCCCACTCTTGCCACTATTATTCAACACAGTTTTGGAAGACCTAGCCATGGCAATCAGAAAAGAAAAAGAAATAAAAGGAATCCAAAATGGAAACAAAAAAGTAAAACTGTCACTGTTTGCAGATGACATGATACTATACATAGAGAATCCTAAAGATGCTACCAGAAAAGACACTACTTGAAAACCTCTAGAGTGCATCAATGAATTTGGTAAATTTGCAGAATACAAATTTAATACACAGAAATCTCTTGCATTCCTATACACTAACAATGAAATTTCACAAAGAGAAATAAGGAAACAATCACACTTACCATCACAACATAAAAAATAAAATACCTAGGAATAAACCTACCAAAGGATGCAAAACACCCATACTCAGAAAATTATAACATACTGATGAAAGAAATCGAAGTGACACAAATGGAGAGATATACCATGCTCTTGGATTGGAAGAACGAATAATGTGAAAATGACTATGCTACCCAAAGCAATCTACAGATTCAATGCAATCTCTATCAAAATACCAACTGCACTTTTCACAGAATTACAACAAAAATTTTGCAATTTGTATGGAAACATGAAAGACCCTGAATAGCCAAAGCATCTTGAGAAAGAAAAACGGAGCTGGAGGAATCAGGCTCCCTGACTATACTACAAAGCTACAGTATTCAAAACAGTACAGTACTGGCACAGAAACAGAAATATAGATCAATGGAACAGGATAGAAAGTCCAGAGATAAACTCACGCATCTATGATCAACTAATCTATGGCAAACCCTCAGCAAACACAGAGAGAAAAGACAGTCGCTTCAATAAACGGTGCTGGGGAAACTCGAAAGCTACATGTAAAAGAATTAAACTAGAACACTCTCTAACACAATACACAAAACTAAACTCAAAATGAATTAAAGACTTAAATGTAAGGCCAGAAACTATAAAACTCTTAAAGGAAAACATTGGCAGAACTCTCTTTGACATAAATCACAGCAAGATCTTTTTTGATCCACCTCCTAGAGTAATGGAAATAAAAACAAAAATAAACAAATGGGACCTAATGAAACTTAAAACCTTTTGCACAGCAAAGGAAACCAAAAATAAAACCAAAAGACAACCCTCAGAATGGGAGAAAATACTTGCAAATGAAGCAACAAATAAGGGATTAATCTACAAAATATATAAACAGCTCATGCAGCTCAATATCAAAAAAGTCAAACAACCCAATCAAAAAAATGGGCAGAATACCTAAATAGACATTTCTTCAAAGAAGACATACAGGTGACCAACAAACACATGAAAAGGTGCTCAACATCACTAATTATTAGAGACATGCAAATCATAACTACAATGAGGTATCACCTCACACCAGTTGGAATGACCATCATCAAAAAATCTACAAACAATAAATGCTGTAGAATGTGTGGAGAAAAGGGAACCCTCCTACACTGTTGGTGGAAATGTAAATTGGTACAGCCACTATGGAGAACAGTATGGAGGTTCCTTAAAAACTAAAAAAGAACTACCATATTACCCAGCACTTCTACTCCTAGACATATACCCAGAGAAAACCATAATTCAAAAAATACATGCACCCTAATGTTCATTGCAGCACTATTTACAATAGTCAGGACATGGAAGCAACCTAAATGCCCATCGACAGATGAATGGATAAAGTACATGTGGTGCATATATACAATGGAATATTACTTGACCTTAAAAAAGAATAAAATAATGCCATTTGAAGCAACATGATGGACCTAGAGATTGTCATACTGAGTGAATTAATTCAGACACAGAAAGAAAAATATCATATGATATAGCTTATATGTGGAATCTTTAAAAAAGTGTCCAAAGAACTTATTTATAAAGCAGAAGTAGAGTCACAAATGTAGAAAATAGACTTTTGGTTACCAGGGGATAAGGAGAGGGAGGGATAAATTGGGAGATTGGGATTGATATATACAGACTACTATATATAAAATAGATAACTAATAAGAACCTATTGTATAGCACAACTATACTCCAGTAAAAATTAAAAAAAAAAAAAAACGAACCCAAACAGACCCACATAAAGACATCCCAAATTAAAACAGAAAAAGTTTAAGATACCAAGAGAATTCTAAAGGCACCATGAGAAACACTCATATATAAAGGAATTCCTATAAAACTCTCAGGTGATTTCTCTGTGGAAAGTTTGTAAGCCAGAAGTGAGTGGCATGATATATTTAATGTACTGAAAGGAAAAACCTGCAATGTAGGATACTTTACCCAGCAGTATTATCATTTATAACAGGGATAAAGAACTTCTTATACAAGCAAAAAATAAGAAATAAAAAGAAAAGAAATCAGTAATATTAGACCTACCCTAAAAAAAGTGTTGAAGGGCCTTCTCTAAATGGAAAATAAGTAAGAAACTACACAATAGGGAAAAACCATCTAAGAAAGGCAAATATATAGTAAGGTCTGAGAATAAAGCACCTAAATAAGCAAGTACATAAAGTACAAAAAATTGTAACAGCAATTATATATACAAAAAACATTAAAGGGATAAGCATGAAGATGTAAAATTTGACATGAAAAACAAAATGTGCTGGAAGGCTGTGAAAATGTAGATTACTTAGAATGTGTTTGAACTTAAATGACTGCCAGCTTAAAACAAGTAGATATAATCATAAGTCAACATGTATGAACCCCATGGTAACCACAAATCAAGAAGCTACAATTGATACACAAAAAGCAAAAAGAGAGGAACACAAGCATACTACTAAAGAAAATCATCAAACCACAAGGGAAGAAAAACAAAGAAGAAATGAATAGAAAAGAACTAAAAAAAACAACTGAAAAACAAATAATAAAATGGCAATAATAATGGCAGTAATAAACTGGAAGACAAGTAATAAACAAACAATAATTACTGTCAATGGACTAAATGCTCTAATCAAAAGATAGAGGATTACTGATTGGATAAAAATATAAGATTCTTCAATATGCTGCCTACTAGTGACTAACCTCGGGGCTAAAAACACACACAGACTGAAAGTGAAGAGATCTAAAAAGATATTTCATGCAAACAAATGAAAATAAAGTGGGGTTAGCAATACTCAAATACAAAAAATATATTCTTTAAATCAGAGTCTATAATAGAAGGCAAAGATGGGTGTTATGTAATGATAAAGGGATCAATACAAGAATAGGATATAATAGTCATTAACATATATGTACTCAATACAGGAGCACCTAAATATATAAAGCAAATTTTAATAGACATAAAGGGAGAAAATGACTAGAATACAATTATATTAGGGTACTTTAAGTTTTAAAGTCCCCTAGTATCATCAATGGACAGATGATCCAGATATAAAATCAACAAGGCAGCAGTGCTCTTAAATGATGCAAGAGACCAGTCCAACTTAATAGATATCTACAGGACTTTACATCCCAAAACAGCAAAATAGGACAGATCATATGCTAGGTCACAAAACAAGTCTCAACAAATTAAAGAGGATAGAAATTATATCAAGCATTGTTTCCAACCACAATGGTATGAAACTAGAAATAAATTACAGAAATAAAATTGGGAAAAGCATAAGATGGGGAGATTAAACAACATGCTACTAAAAGACCAATGAATTAGTGAAGAAATCAAACAGGAAATCAGAAAATACCTTCAGACAAATTTTGTATCTTGGTGTCTATTCTCTGAGAGTGAAACATTCCTTTCTTAGTTAAGATTCCTAAGGAGTTATTTTTTTCTTTTATAATAAAACAAAAGACACCTTTGTCTCTAAAAAAAATGTACAGACAAATGAAAATGGAAGCACAACTTTTAAAAATCTATGGGATGCAGCCCAAGCAATTCTAAGACCAAAGTTTATAGTGATACAGGCCTTCCTCAAGAAACAAGCAATATTTCAAATAACTACCTAACCTACCATCTAAAGGAATTATAAAAAGAACAGCAAAGGCCAAAATTAGCAGAAGGAGGGAAATAGTAAGTATTAGAGAGGAAATTAAATAGAGACCAAAGACAAGAGAAAGGATAAATGAAACCAAAGTGGCTTTTTTGAAAAGAGAAAGAAAATTGATAAAACTTTAGCCAGGCTCATCAAGAAGAAAAGAGAGAGGATCCAAATAAACAAAATAAGAAATGCAAGAGGAGTGATAAAAACCAATACCACAGAAATACAAAAAAAAAAATCATGAGTACACTATGAGCAGTTATATGGCAACAAATTGGACAAATTAGAAGAAATGGAAAAATTTCTAGAAGGATACAACCTGCCAAGACTGAATCAAGAAGAGACAGACAATTTGAACAGACTGATCACTAGTAGTTTAAATGAATTTGTGAAAAAGTAAAAATTCCCATGTAATAAAAGTCCAGGACTGGATGACTTCACAGGGAATTCTACCAAACATACAAAGAAGAGATATCACCTATCTTCCTCAAACCATTCCAACAATTGGAGAGGACAGAACACTTCCAAATTTATTCTATGAGACCACCATTACCCTGATACCAAAACCAGACAAAAAAACAACAAAAATGAAAATTACAAGCCAATATATTTGATAAATATAGATGCAACTATCCCCAACAAAATATTAGCAAACCAAATCCAACAATATACTGAAAGGATCTTGCACCATGATCAAGTATTATTTATTCCAGAGACATAGGGATGCTTAACATTTGCAAATCAATCAATGTGTTATACCCCAATAATAAAAGGAAGAATAAAAATCACATTATTATCTCAATATACATAGAAAAAGCATTTGACAAAATACAACATTCATTTATGATTAAAAGCTGTCATCAAAGTGGGTATAGAAGAATTATATCTCAACATTGCCAATGCCGTTAATGAGAAACCCACACCTAACATCATACTCAATGGTGAGAAGCTGGAAGCCTTTTCTCAAAATTCAGGAACAATACAAGGATGTCCACTCTTGCCACTTCCATTTAACATAGTATTAGAAGTCCTAGCCAGAAAAGGAAATAAAAGGCATCTAAATTGGAAGAGAAAAGGTAAAAGTGTCACTATTTGCATATATGATACTTTATTTAGAAAATCCTAAATCTGTACCCAAAATCTATTAGAAATAAAAAATGAATCCAGCAAAGTTTCAGGATACAAGGTTAATATACAGAAATCTTCTGCTTTTCTATACACTAATAATGAACTATCAGAAAGAGAAAGTAATAAAAATCCCATTTAAAATCACATCAAAAAGAATAAAA
This sequence comes from Pseudorca crassidens, assembly GCF_039906515.1. Taxonomy (NCBI): domain Eukaryota; kingdom Metazoa; phylum Chordata; class Mammalia; order Artiodactyla; family Delphinidae; genus Pseudorca; species Pseudorca crassidens. The sequence goes on along the minus strand of NC_090317.1, from coordinate 54,592,380 downwards.
TACCTATGAATAAACTTAACCAAGGAGGTGAAAGTACTGCACTCTGAAAATTATAAAACATTGATGAAGGAAATTGAAGATGGTACAAAGAAAGGGAACAATATCCAGTGCTCTTGGATTGGAAGAATTATTTTTTTTAAAATGGCCATACTACCCAAAGCAATCTACAGATTTAATGCAATCCCAATAAATATACCTATGACATTTTTCACAGAACTAGATCAAATAATCCTAAATTTCATATGGAACCAAAAAAGACCCCAAATTGTCAAAGCAACCTTGAGAAAAATGAACAGTGCTGGAGGTATCATGTTCCCAGGCTTCAGACTATATTACAAAGCTACAGTAATCAAAACAATATGGCACTGGCACAAAACAGACAGACGGATCAATGAAACAGAATACAGAGCCCAGAAATAAACCCATGCACTTATGCTCAATTAATCCAAGACAAAGGAGAAAGAATATACAATGGAGAAAAGACAGTCTCTTCAATAAGAAGTGCTAGGAATACTGGACAGTTACATGTAAAAGAATGACAGTAGTACATTTCCTCACACCATGTAAAAAAATAAACTCAAAATAGATTAATGATGTAAATGTATGACCTAAAACCATAAAACTCCTAGAAGAGAACACAGGCAGAACACCCTTTGAAATTAACTGTAGCAATATTTTTTTTGGATCTGTCTTTTAAGGCAGAAGAAATAAAAGTAAAAATAAACAAATGTGACCTAATTGAACTGGAAAGCTTTTACACAACAAAGGAAACCATTGGCAAAATGAAAGACAACCTACAAAATGGGAACAGATACTTGCAAATGATATGACAGTCAAAGGGTTAATATTTAATACTTATAAACAGTTCATAAAACTCAATATCAAAAAAAAAAAACAAGCAACCCATTCAAACAATGGGCAGAAGACCTAAATAGACATTTTTCAAAAGAAGATATACAGATGCCCAACAACCACATGAAAAGATATTCAATATAGCTAATTATTGGAAAAATGCAAATGAAAACAATAATGAGATATCACTTTACACTTGTCAAAATGTCTATCATCAAAAAGTCTACAAATAACAAATTTTGGAGAGGATGTGGGGAAAAGAGAACCCTTGTATACTGTTGGAGGTAATGTAAATTGGTGTAGCCACAATGGAAAAAGTATGAAGCTTCCTCATAGAACTACCATATGATCCAGGAATCCTACTCCTGGGCATATATCCAGAAAATACAAAAATGTTAATTCATAAAGATACATGCACCCCAATATTCATAGCAGCACAATTTACAATAACCAAGATATGGAAGCAACCCAAGCAGCCAACAACAGATAAATGGATAAAGAAGATGTTTTATACATATACAATGGAATATTACTCAGCCTTAAAAAAATTAAATTCTGCCATTTGCTGTAGCATGCTTGGATCTAGAGAATATTATTCTCAGTGAAATAAGTCAGAAAGAGAAAGACGAATACTTTATATCACTTATATGTGGAATTTAGAAATAATACAATGGAATTCATATGCAAAAAAGGAGACTCACAGATATAAAAAACAAACCAGTAGTTACCAATGGAGAGAGGAAAAGGAGGAAAGGCAAATTAGGGGTATGGGATTAACAGATACAAAATACTATTTATAAAATAGATAAGCAACAAGGATATATTATATCACACAGGAAATTATAGTCATTATCTGTAATAACTTTTAATGGAGTATAATCTATAAAAATACTGAATCACTATGCTGTACACCTGAAATTAATATGTTATTGTAAATCAACTCCACCTCAATAAAATTTAATGAATGAATGGATTAATTAATTAAAATGGTTGACACTAATAGACATTTTTTTAAAGACATACAAATAGCCAGTACATACATGAAAAGTTGCTCAGCACTACTAATCATCAGGGAAATTCAAATCAAAACCACAATGAAATATCACCTCACACATGTTAGGCAGGCTATTATCAAAAAGACAGAAGATAAAAAATATTGGTGAGAATGTGGAAAAAGGGGAACCCTTGTACACTGTTGGTGGAAAAGTAAATTTGTACAGCCACTATGGAAAATAGTATGGAGATTCCTCAAATAATTAATATAGAACTATCATATGATTAAGTAATCCCACCCCTGCATTTGTATCCAGAGGAGAAGAAATCAATATCTTAAAGAGATGTCTGTATTCCATGTTCATTGCAACATTATTTACAATATCTAAGATACAGAAACAACTTAAGTGTCCCTTAATAGATGAATGGTTAAAGAAAATGTGGTATATATCTACAAGGGAGTATTATTCATCCATAAAAATGAAGGAAATTCTGCTATTTGTGACAACATGGGTGAACCTGGAGGGCCTTATGCTAAGTGAAATAAATAATACAGAGACAAATACAGCAGTATGATGACTATAGTTAATAATATTGTATTGTATACTTGAAATTTGCTGAGTTGATCTTACATGTTCTCACCACACACACAAAACAGGAGTTAACCATGTGAGGTAATGGATATGTTAATTATCTTGATCTTGGTAATCATTTCACAATGTATGTGTATATCAAATAATCATGTTGTACACTTTGAATTTATGGAAATATATATGAATTATTCTGCAATAAACCTGGGGGTGGGAAGGAGGGAATCAAAAAAGAAAGGTGTCTCATATCTTAATTGACACCATTGTAATATTTTTTTTCTTTGGATTGTCACTGCTTGTGAATCCAACACCAGTCAACAATAGCCTGTTCTTGGTAGGCATCAAAATACTGTTTATGTTTTGTGAGTCCTTCAGATGGCCCTGAAGTCAGAGTGAGAAAATAATTGGTTCTAACTACCACCTTGACATTTCTCAAAGGTTGTTGATACAAATGACTTTCTATTTCTGTCTCCATTCCTCATTTTTCTTACACAGATTGGAAAAAGAAAGTTTGGAGTCAGTGACTAGTAGTAGTATAGCAGGTTCTGTCACCTCTTAAGTCCTGAGGAAGTTGTTTAGCCCCAAATGGCAACTGTCTTTAGAGCAGTTGTTTTCAAAGTGTGGTTCTAGGGCCAACATTTACAACATAACCTGGGAATTTGTGAGAAATTGAAATTCTCAGGCCCTTCCCTAGATGTATTGGATTGGAATCTTGGTGTGAGGCCCAGCGATCTGTATTTTAACAATACTTGAAAGTGATTCTGATGCACAATAAAGTTTTGTAAACCACTGCTTTAGAGTGTGAGGTGTTTAGCACCACTGTTTACTTCAGCTGTAGGCCTTAGTTAATAATTTCTGGGCAACAGGAAAAGTACACTAGACATACTGTCTTATATACACACACACATATATATGTATATCCCACAGAGAAAGAGAGAGAGATTGTTTCCAAGCATAAGATAATCCATAATATTAATAATTTTCTCCCTCTAGTTTCACCTACTGCATGGACTAAGGAAATATGTGAGGTTAGAAGCACTGGTTGTAAGACTTCCTGAATGCTACCTACTGCTCTGTTGGACTATAAAAAATAGACAAAAATTTCCTTGCATCTAGATTATGTAGTTTCATTATCACCATCAAAGAATCATTTGAATAAAGAGCTTGCCTAGCTATCTTAGTAAAAATATCATTTAGATTCTCTAAAATCCTATCATTGCATTAAACAAGAAAATAAGATCATAGAGCATTAGGTCACTATAACATTGCATTTGCAGAATTACAGTTTGACATTTTACCAGTCAACACTAAGTGGCCTTGTAAGACTAATCCTTATGAAATTTTCGGTGTATAACATTTGATGATATCTCCTCAAACTCAAGTACATACTTCAATGTTAATTATTAATATGTACATTAAAGAAATACTGTTTTCAGAGACAAAATTTCCTTAGTACCTTAAACAAAATTGTAACCTATTCCTTGTGATGGTTAGTAATACTTTAAACCAAGCATAAGGAATTTTTAATTATCCAGGGCCATTTAACCCAAATAGCATAAAATCCATTTTGGATGCTTTATTTGAATTATGACTGATACAAATTCCACACCTTCTCTCTGACTCATGGCTTCTTTCCAGTCGCTGTGACAGGAAAACTTCCTCCTTGGACTGACAGTTCTGTTAGAGGCTTAATCCCTGCCCCCCCATTTTGATGTTGTGTCAGGGAGGAGAGAGATGTTACTGCTCTCCGCATTGCTCCTTGACACTCACTAGATTTTAGAACTTTCAAATGGTTTCAAGTTTTGGTTCATTATTATTTGCTAAATAATCAAAGATTATTTAGATTATTTCTGCTTAGATCCAAAGATTATTAAAAATATATGGAAGTATATTTTTAAAAGTCAAAAATTTTATGCTTTGTAGTTTTTTTTTGTTTGTTTGTTTTTTGTTTTTTGCGGTACACGGGCCTCTCACTGTTGTGTCCTCTCCCGTTGTGGAACACAGGCTCTGGACGCCCAGGCTCAGCGGCCATGGCTCACGGGCCCAGCTGCTCCGCGGCATGTGGGATCTTCCTGGACTGGGGCACGAACCAGTGTCCCCTGCATCGGCAGGTGGACTCTCAACCACTGCGCCACCAGGGAAGCCCTGTAGTTATTTTATATTACTGATTTCTAGACTAATTGTATTGTGTTTAGAAAACATACTCAGTATTATTCTAATTCTATAAAAGTGTGTTAAGTCAGGAAATTTTTTTATTCTCTATATCTATCCCATATTTTTGTCTCTCTATACTGCATTGTGGATAATTTATTCAGATCTACAGTACAGTTCATCTATTCACTCTTCAGCTATGTCTAATTTGCTGGTAAACATGACCATTCGTTCTTAATTAATTATAGTTATAGTTTTCAGTCATATAAATTTTTTGGTTTCTTTTTTATCAAAACTTTGGTCATTTTCAAAGTTCCAGTTTACTGATAAAATTGTCCAGCTTTTGTTTTATTTCTTAAAACATAAAAAACATGACTGTTCTATAGTATGTCCCTAACACTTCTAAAACTTGACATCATTGTAGGTATATTTATAATATCTACTGTTTCCACTGGTTCTTGCTCATGGTTCTCATTTCCTGGTATGACTGATTATCTTTAATTGTAAATCTCACATTGTATTTGAAAATTATTTGTAGGAACAATTTGAGGTCTGAGGTGATTTTTTTTCAGATAGAATTTAATCATAATTCAATCCTTAAAGCTCCCTGGATCACTCAGATGATGCATAGCTGACTTCAATTTGTTTGAGAGCTCCTGTATTTCCAAGTCGCCCTTACTCTTAGCATATAGGCTTTGTAATTGTAGCTTAATAGAGAATGCCTTATCAGAGTCTTAACTTTGATGGATTCTGGACTTTGCCTTTTTTTTCCCACTAGCCCCATGAGGTTTCCTAAGGCACAGGTCAGTTGCACAGCTGATTTTCTAGATTGGCAAATGCCCTCAGAGGAAAAATGGCTTTGAAAGCTAAGTGTACATGCTTGGATTCTCCTCTTCTCACCAATTTTGGCTCGGTAATTTTTCATCACTTTGTTAGATATTTGAAGCTTGTTGAAAGATGACTTTTTAAATATGTATTTCATCCCTTGTTTTACTTGTTCTTAATGGGATGGTTTATGTGAATTACTTAGTCTGCCATTACTAGACCTAAAAGTCCTAATGTGGCAAAATACAAATATATAACATTAGACTCACAGAGCCATACATAAAAAGCTAGAGATTGACCCCTTTCTGCAGATTTTAAAATCTCCCCCTTGTTCATGTGCTACCAATTATACTTAGCAACATAGTACTAATGATACAGTATAGCTATCATAGGTTATGATATCCTTCAGAGCAAGAACAATAGTTTTAAAGTATGTATCCCTTAATACACTGTGGAAGACACGTAAAATACTCAATACATGCATACAGTATTGTGAGTACTAATGTTTGAGTAAAGGTTCTAGAATATTAATCACAGTTTCATTATTGACAGAGTTTAGGAATCTTTTTGTGCCCTCATTTTTTATATTTTGACCATTTCTCTTTTTGGAAACAATATTTCATATCTTCCAGATTTCTCATACTAATTTACTTAAATTAAAATTGTTACATATTACAAATAAAAATAGTCATTATATTTCCCATTGTCCAGGATATACAATTTATTGTTTCTATTGTCAATATTTTTGAGGATACTAAAATGGTATTTATAATAATTCCATTAAGGAGGTTAAAAAAAAACACAGAATTTTGCGGGAGGTGCTGTAGCAAAATATCTGATTCTCCTGATTCCTCCAGAGTGGAATAACTGATGTGTAATACTCCTACCTTCTAATTTATTTTCCCTAATTTATGCCTATCTTTGTGTGTAATTTAAAATGCATGCTCTTAGTTGCAATAGCATGAAAGTGTCATAAAAGAAATACATATTTATATTTTTACTTTTTTATTATTATTTTTTTTGTGGTACATGGGCCTCTCACTGTTGTGGCCTCTCCCGTTGCGGAGCACAGGCTCCACACGCGCAGGCCTATTGGCCATGGCTCACGGGCCTAGCCACTCTGCGGCATGTGGGATCTTCCCAGACCAGGGCACGAACCCGTGTCCCTGCATCAGCAGGCAGACTCTCAACCACTGCGCCACCAGGGAAGCCCTAGAAATACATATTTATGAATCATGTGTTTGAATAACATTTTAAAATTTGTGGTTCACTTTTTTATTGCATAGACAAAATGGAATGTAGTTTTAAAAGATGTTTATAAAGTTAATTGTTTTATCATTGACCAAGTCTCAGCTAAATAAGTTAATGCCAAATATATATTTACAGAAATAGATCATTAATCTGTCAAAAATGAACTAGATTTTACTACAGTATTAGAAGGTAGTAATGACTATGCATTTAGATTCACCAGATGGACTAATAATTCAGCTGCTGCATATCAAAGCTGTCACTGAACAGATCAAATCTTCCATGAAAGATATTTTTCATGTTCTGATTCTCTAAAGCCTCCTGTGTGGAACCAAATTCCTTACAGCCCTGAAGAATCTTTTATAGATTCATTCATTTTAGATTTGTTTGCTGGGCTAAGACAATTCACTGGTTATTGTCATATGTCTTATTTTTCAAAAAAGTATGTTCTTCCTATATAAAAAGATGCACAATTAAAACTAAGTGAAACATAGGATTTTTAAGATTACACATGGATGTTTCATACTAGTTAAAAGGAAAAGAAGACAATGCTTACACTAAATAAAATGCTATGTATGTATGTTTGTAGGTGTATATATGTATGTTTGTAGGTGTATATATGTATGTATATGTGCATATGTATATGTATGTATATGTATATATGTATATAGGTATATCTAAATACATTTGAATTACTAAAAAGAAATAGTTTGTGGTATAAAGAACAACAACAAAAATTGTTGGGAGGCATTTTAAGCATCCCCAGACTATCTTTATTCACATGGTAGCCTTGTTGCACAGGGAATTATGAGGAAATGCTTTCAGATAACTCACTGTTTCCTTAATTTACCGTTGAGATTTCCATTAAATCATTATCAATTTATAGCATAACAATCCCATGTAGAATCTTGGATCCGTTTACATATCATGGATGCAAAGAAAATAATGAAACTTACCATTCCACTTTAGATTTAAGCATTATAATTTACCAATTAATTAAGCCATCTGACTAGTATAAAATCGCAGGCAAGCAGAAAGAAATGATCCTGGTCAAGGCCTAGTCAGTAGCCCGATGGTAAAATGACTATAAGATACATGTGTTTGATTCTTATTGTTTGGCTGGATTCATCCGAAAGGGTGTTGCTAGGGGATCCATCAATCTATGCAGATAGGCATTAGAGAAAATACATCTGAATACATTCTAAAACTTACTCACTGTTGGTACGTTTAGTCTTGTAACTCAGCCACTTATTCCTAATCCTGAATTTATTTCTTACTCTGAGCTGGAGAGCTGCATTTTCAGAGGCTTCACAAGGCAACGATTTCATAAAGATCAACACAGCTTGTTGTAATGAAAAGGCTCTGACTACTTATACTTGCTCTATACATCACTCACGTCACAAACATCTCTGACTGGCCCATACCTCCATTTCTTGCTTCCTATATTACTCTTCCTTAGTTCACTACAAACCTGCCTGAAGAGATTGTTCTGTTTGGGATTTTTTCTAAGCCCTCAAGTAATAATCTATTCGTGTAAGATGGGAGATGAATTTTTCTGTGATATTCTTAATGAGTTACTTAAGATGAAAAATATTTAGAGAAATTATCTTGAAAAAGAAAATTTGCTAAGGCATTTATCCTTCTTTTCAATTTGCCTCCCAAATGTAAAAGCATGATGGGATGAAATAGCTAATACATTTGAAGAAAGAAAAAAAAATAAAACACTTCTTGATAAGAAAAACCTCTCTGGCATTCTTTCTGCCAAGACTAACAGGCCCAACTCTAGCTTAAAGTTGATGAAACAGGATTTGTTGGGAAATACATGCATTTCACAGTGGAATGGGGAAAATGCATCTCTACTTCTAAAATTCTCTGATAAAATAACAACGCTTAACAGTTTTAACCATTTATATTGAAAAAATACCACAAAAACTGCATACAGTAAAAAGAAATATATTGATACATAAGGTATATATGATATAATATATATTTAGACTAAATATTGAAGATTAAATGTAATAAATGAGAGGGGAGAATATATCTTAAGACCTTAACCCTAAACTATCAATTTCTAAACAGGAATTATACACAGACCTCTTTTTATTATTGACACTAAAGTTATAGCACATGCTTTCTTATTAAGCCGATTATCTTAATGGTGCATTGAAAATTTTAATAACATAACTAGAACTAGCTGTTCCCCCACCCCACAAAAGAGTTAAAACATTTTCTGTCATTTAATTTGAGAAGCAGATGCAAGTTTAAACAGATTAAGCTTTTACTTAAAATTAAATGCAATGAAGAGGGATCAATAAGATAGCCGAGTAGGAGGGCATGGAACTCATCTCCCCTCATGAACACATCAAAAATATATCTACATGTGGAACAATACTCACTGAAAACTAAACTGCAGAAAGACTCCTGTACAACCCAGGCTGTAAGAAAAATACACATATTACTTGGTAGGAAGGGAAGAAAAGTGATCAGGCCAGGTCCTGTGCCCCAGAAAGGAATTGAGAGGGAAAGGAAGAATATAAGGGTAGAGGCCCAACACTGGTAGCAAACAATGCTACCGAAGAAGGATTAACTTATTTTTTTTAACATCTTTGTTGGAGTATAATTGCTTTACAATGTTGTGTTAATTTCTACTGTATAAAAAAGTGAATCAGCTATATGTACACATATATCCACAATATCCCCTCCCGCTTGTGTCTCCCTCCCACCCTCCTTATCCCACCCCTCTAGGTGGTAACAAAGCATCGAGCTGATCTATCTGTGCTATGTGGCTGCTTCCCACTAGCTATCTATCTTACATTTGGTAGTGTATATATATCCATGCCACTCTCTCACTTCATCCCAGCTTACCCTTCCCCCTCCCAGTGTTCTCAAGTCCATTCTCTACATCTGTGTATTTATTCCTGTCCTGCCCCTAGGTTCTTCAGAAACCTTCCTTTTTTTTTTTTAGATTCCATATATATGTGTTAGCATATGGTATTTGTTTTTCTCTTTCTGACTTATCTCATTCTGTATGACAGGCTCTAGGCCCATCTATCTCGCTACAAATAACTCAGTTTCATTTCTTTTTATGGCTAATATCCCGTTGTATATACGTGTAACATATTCTTTATCCATTCATCTGATGGACACTTAGGTTGCTTCCATGTCCTGGCTACTGCAAATAATGCTTCAGTGAACATTGTTGTACATGACTCTTTTTGAATTATGGTTTTCTCAAGGTGTATGCCCAGTACTGGGATTCCTAGGTCATATGGTAGTTCTATTTTTAGTTTTTCAGAAACCTCCACACTGTTCTCCATAGTGGCTATATCAATTGACATTCCCACCAATAGTGCAAGAGGGTTCCCTTTTCTCCACACCCTCTCCAGCATTTATTGTCTGTAGATATTTTGATGATGGCCATTCTGACTGGTGTGAGGTGATACTTCATTGTAGTTTTTTTTGCATTTCTCTAATGATTAGTGATGTTGAGCAACCTTTCATGTGTTTGTTGGCAATCTGTATATCTTCTTTGGAGAAATGTCTATTTAGGTCTTCTGTGCATTTTCGGATTGGGAAGTTTATTTTATTCATATTGAGCAGCATGAGCTGCTTGTATATTTTAGAGATTCTTCCTTTGTCCATTGATTCGTATGAACATGTTTTCTCCCATTCTGAGGGTTGTCTTTTTGTCTTGTTTATGGTTTCCTTTGCTGTGCAAAACCTTTGACGTTTCATTAGGTCTCATTTGTTTAGTTTTGTTTTTATTTGCATTGCTCTAGGAGGTGAGTCAAAAAGGTTCTTTCTGTGATTTATGTCAGAAAGTGTTCTGCCTATGTTCTCCTTTAAGAGTTTGATAGTATCTGGCTATACATTTAGGTCTTTAACCCTTTTTTTTTTTTTTTTTTGCAGTACGCAGGCCTCTTACTGCCGTGGCCTCTCCCGCTGTGGAGCACAGGCTCCAGACATGCAAGCTCAGTGGCCATGGCTCACAGACCCCACTGCTCCGTGGCATGTGGGATCTTCCCAGACCAGGGCACGAACCCACGTCCCCTGCATCGGCAAGCGGACTCTCAACCACAGCACCACCAGGGAAGCCCTAACCCATTTTGATTTTATTTTTGTGTATGGTGTTAGGAAGTATTCTAACTTCATTCTTTTACATGTAGCTGTCCAGTTTTCCCAGCACCACTTTTTGAAGAGACTGTCTTTTATCCATTGTATATTCTTGCCTCCTTTATCAAAGATAAGGTGACCATATTTGTGTGGGATTATCTCTGGGCTTTCTATCCTGTTCCATTGATCTATATTTCTGTTTTTGTGCCAGTACCATACTGTCTTGATACTGTAGCTTTTTAGCATAGTCTGAAGTCAGGGAAACTGATTCCTCCAGCACCATTTTTCTTTCTCAAGATTGCTTTGGGTATTCGGGGTCCTTTGTGTTTCCATACAAATTGTGAACTCTTTTGTTCTAGTTCTGAGAAAAATGCCATTGGTGGTTTGATTGCATTGAATATGTAGATTTCTTTGGGTAGTATAGTCATTTTCATAATGTTGATACTTCCAATCCAAGAACACGATATATCTCTCCATCTGTTTGTATCATCTTTAATTTCTTTCATCAGTGTCTTAATAGTTTTCTACATACAGGTCTTTTGTCTCCTTAGGTAGATTTATTCCTAGGTATTTTATTCTTTTTGTTGCAATGGTAAATAGGAGGGTTTCCTTAATTTCTCTGTCAGGTTTTCATCATTAGTGTATATGAATGCAAGAGATTTCTGTGCATTAATTTTGTATCCTGCTACTCTATGAAATTCATTGATTAGCTCTGGTAGCATCCTTAGGATTCTGTATGTACAGAATCATGTCCTCTGCAAACAAGGAGAGTTTTACTTCTCCTTTTCTGATTTGGAATACTTTTATTTCTGTTTCTTCTCTGACTGCTGTGGCTAAAACTTCCACTATATTGAATACTAGTGGTGAGAGTAGGCAACTGTCTTGTTTCTGATCTTAGTGGAAATAGTTTCAGTTTTTAACCACTGAGAACGATGTTGGCTGTGGTTTTTTCATCTATGGCCTTTATTAGGTTGAGGTAGGTTCCCACTGTGCCTACTTTCTGGAGAGTGTTTATCATAAATGGATGTTGAATTTTCTAGATATAGAAATTTTCTAGATATTTTTTCTGCATATATTGAGATGATGATATGTTTCTTATCCTTCAGTTTGTTAATATGATGTATCACCTTGATTGATTTGCATATATTGAAGAATCCTTGCATTCCTTGGAAAAACCCCACTTGATCATGTTATATGATCCTTTTAAAGTGCTGCTGGATTCTCTTTGCTAGTATTTGGTTGAGGATTTTTGCATCTACTTCATCAGTGATATTGGCCTGTAGTTTTCTGTTTTGTGACATCTTTGTCTGGTTTTGGTATCACAGTGATGGTGGTCTCATAGAATGAGTTTGGGAGTGTTCCTCCCTCTATGATATTTTGGAAGAGTTTGAGAAGGATAGATGTTAGCTCTTTTCTAAATGTTTGATAGAATTGGCCTGTGAAGCCATCAGTCCTGGGCTTTTGTTTGTTGGAAGATTTTTAATCACAGTTTCAATTTCATTACTTGTGATTGGTCTGTTTATATTTTCTATTTCTTCCTGGTTCAGTCTTGGAAGGTTGTGCTTTTCTAAGAATTTGTCCATTGCTTGCAGGTTGTCCATTTTATTGGCATATATTTGCTTGTAGTAATCTCCTATGATCCTTTGTATTTCTGCAGTGTCAGTTGTTACTTCTCTTTTTTCATTTCTAATTCTATTGATTTGAGTCTTCTACCTTTTTTTCTTGATGAGTCTGCCTAATGGCTTATCAATTTTGTTTATCTTCTCAAAGAACCAACATTTAGTTTAATTGATCTTTGCTATCATTTCCTTCATTTCTTTTTCATTTATTTCTGATCTGATCTTTATGATTACTTTCCTTCTGCTAACTTTGTTTTTTTTTTTTTCTTTCTCTAATTGCTTTAGGTGTAAGGTTAGGTTGTTTATTTGAGATTTTTTCTAGTTTCTTGACTTAGGATTTTATTGCTATAAACTTCCCTCTTAGAACTGCTTTTGCTGCATCCCATAGGTTGTGAGTCATCGTGTTTCCATTGTCATATGTTTCTAGGTATGTTTTGATTTCCTCTTTGCTTTCTTCAGTGATCTCTTGGTTATTTATTAATGTATTTTTTTAGCCTCCATGTGCTTGTATTTTTACAGTTTTTGTTATCTATTTTATATCTAGTCTCATAGTGTTGTGGTCAGAAAAGCTACTTGATATGATTTCACTTTTTTAAAATTCACCATGGCTTGATCTGTGACCCAAGATATGACTTATCCTGGACATTCTTCCATGAGTACTTGAGAAGAAAGTGTGTTCTGCTGTTTTTGGTTGGAATGTCCTATAAATATCAATTAAGTCCATCTTGTCTAATGCATCATTTAAAGCTTGTGTTTCCTTATTTATATTCATTTTCGATGATCTGTCCATTGGTGAAAGTGAGGTGTTAAAGTTCCCTACAATTATTGTGTTACTATTGATTTCTCCTTTTATGGCTGTCAGCATTTACCTTATGTATTGAGGTGCCCCTATGTTGGGTGCATAAATATTTACAATTGTTAATATCTTCTTGGATTGATCCCTTAATTATTGTGTAGTGTCCTTCTTTTTCTCTTGTGATACTCTTTATTTTAAAGTCTATTTTGTCTGATATCAGAATTGCTACTCCAGCTTTCTTTTGATTTCCATTTGAATGGAATATTTTTTTCCATCCCCTCACTTTCAGTCTGTATGTGTCCCTCTATTTGAAGTGGTGTTCTTATAGACAACATATATATGGGTCTTGTTTTTGTATCCATTCAGACAATCAATGTCTTTTTGTTGGAGCATTTAATCCATTTACATTTAAGTAATTATCGATATGTATGCTCCTATTACCATTTTCTTAATTGTTTTGCATTTGGTTTTGTAAGTCTTTTCCATCTCTTATGTTTCCTGCCCAGAGATGTTCCTTTAGCATTTGTTGTAAAGTTGGTTTGGTGGTACTGAATTCTTAGATTTGCTTGTCTGTAAAGGTTTTAATTTGTAGGTCGAATGTGAATGAGATCCTTGCTGGGTAGGTTAATCTTGGTTGTAGGTTTGTCCCTTTCATCACTTTGAATATGTCCTGCCATTCCCTTCTGGCTTGCAGAGTTTCTGCTGATAGATCGGTTGTTTACCTTATGTGTGTTCCCTTGTAGGTTATTTGTTGCTTTTCCCTTGCTTCTTTTAATATTTTTTCTTTGTATTTAATTTTTCACAGTTTGATTAAATTGTGTCATCATGTTTCTGCTTGGATTTATCCAGTATGTGACTCTCTGTGCATCCTGAAATTGACTGACAATTTCCTTTCCCATGTTATGGAAGTTTTCAACTCTAATCTCTTCAAATATTTTCTCAGACCCTTTATTTTTCTCTTCTTCTTCTGAACCCTTATAATTTGAATGTTGGTGTATTTAATGTCCCAGAAGTCTCTGAGACTGTCCTCAATTCTTTTCATTTGCTTTTCTTTTATTCTGCTCTGAGGTAGTTATTTCCACTATTTTAACTTCCATGTCACTTATCCATTCTTCTGCTTCAGTTATTCTACTATTGATTCCTTCTAGAGAACTTTTTATTTCATATATTTTATTATTCATCATTGTTTGTTTGCTCTTTAGTTCTTCTAGATCTTGGTTAAACGTTTCTTGTATTTTCTCCATTCTATTTCCAAGATTTTGCATCATCTTTACTATCATTACTCTGAATTCTTTTTCGGGTAGACTGCCTATTTCTTCTTCACTACTTTTGTCTAGTGAGTTTTTTCCTTCCTCATTCATCTGCTCCATATTTCTTTGTCTTCTCATTTTGCTTAACTTACTGTGTTTGGTGTCTCCTTTTGTCTACTCATTTTGCTTAGCTTACTGTGATTGGGGTCTCCTTTACACAGGCTTCAGGTTCATAGTTGCCATTGTTTTTTGGTGTCTTCCCCCAGTAGGTAAGGTTGGTTCAGTGGCTTGGGTAGCCTTTGTGGTGGAGGGGACTGGTGCATGCACTCTTGTGGATGAGGCTGGATCTTGTCTTTCTAGTGGGCAGGGTTGCGTCTGGTGGTGGGTTTTGGGGTGTCTGTGAACTTAGTACAATTTTATGTAGTCTCTCTGCTAATTGGTGGGGTTGTGTTCCTGTCTTGTTAGTTGTTTGGCAGCATTGTCCTGCACTGTAGCTTGCTGGCCGTTGGGTGGAGCTGGGTCTTAGCATTAAGATGGAGATTTCTGGGAGAGCTCTTGTTGATTGATATTGCCTGTGGCTGGGAAGTCTCTGGTCGTCCAATATCCTGAACTTGGCTCTCCAACCTTAGAGACACAGTCCTGGCACCAGGCTGGAACACAAAGATTCTGTCAGCCACACGGCTCAGAATAAAAGGGAAAGAAATGAAAGAAAAAAATAATAATACATTTTAAACAAGTAAAAAAGTTATTAAAGTAAATATTTTTCAAATTATTAAAATTTTAAAAAGTAATAGTAATTTTTAAAAAAGAAGAGAGCAACCAAACCAATAAATAAATCCACCAATGACAACAAGCAATAAAAACTATTCTAACATAAACATCTTGAAGGTCCCAAGGATTAATTTCCAAAATATACAAACACCTCATATAGCTTAATATCAAAAAAAAAACACAACCCAATCAAAAACTGGGCAGAAGGGGGGGGGGGGACCTGAAGATGGCGGAAGAGTAAGATGCGGAGATCACCTTCCTCCCCACAGATACACCAGAAATACATCTACACGTGGAACAACTCCTACAGAACACCTACTGAAGGCTGGCAGAAGACCTCAGACCTCCCAAAAGGCAAGAAACTCCTCACATACCTGGGTAGGGCAAAAGAAAAAACAGAGACAAAAGAATAGGGACAGCACCTGCACCAGTGGGAGGGAGCTGTGAAGGAGGAAATGTTTCCACACACTAGGAAGCCCCTTCACGGGCGGAGACTGCGGTAGGTGGAGGGGGGAGCTTCGGAGCCATAGAGGAGTGCACAGCAACAGGGGTGTGGAGGGCAAAGCGGGGAGATTCCCGCACAGAGGATCAGTGCTGACCGGCACTCACCAGCCTGAGAGGCTTGTCTGCTCACCTGCCGGGGCAGGCAGGGCTGCGAGCTGTGGCTCAGGTTTCGATTTCGGGTGGAGTGCAGGGAGAGGACTGGGGTTGGCGGCTTGAACATAGCCTGAAGGGATTAGTGCACCACGGGTAGCCGGGAGGGAGTCCAGGGAAAAGTCTGCACCTGCCGAAGAGGCAAGAGACTATTTCTTCCCTCTTTGTTTCCTGGTGCGCACGGAGAGGAGTTTAAGAGCGCTGCTTAAAGGAACTCGAGACGGGCGCGAGCTGTGTCTAAAAGCGCGAACCCCAGAGTTGGGTGCGAGCCGCGGCTAAAAGCATGGACCCCAGGGACAGGCGGTAGATGCTAAGGATGCTGCTGCCACCACCAAGGGGCCTGTGTGCAAGCACAGGTCACTATCCACACCCCTCTTCCGCGGAGCCTGTGCAGCCCACCACTGCCAGGTTCCTGGGATCCAGGGACAACTTCCCTGGGAGAACGCATGGCGGGCCTCAGTCTGGTGCAACGTCACGCCGGCCTCTGCCATCGCAGGCCCGCCCCACACACAGTGCCCCTCCCTTCCCCCCGGCCTGAGTGCGCCAGAGCCCCCGAATCAGCAGCTCCTTTAACCCCGTCCTGTCTGAGCAAAAAACAGACGCCCTCCAGCAACCTACATGCAGAGGCAGGGCCAAATCCAAAACTGAGCCCCTGTGAGCTGTGAGAACAAAGAAGAGAAAGGGAAATCTCTCCCAGCAGCCTCAGAAACAGCAGATTAAATCTCCACAATCAACCTGGTGTACCCTGCATCTATGGAATAAATGAATAGACAACGAGTCATCCCAAATTGAGGAGGTGGGCTTCGAGAGCAAGATCTATGATTTTTTCCACTTTTCCTCTTTTTGTGAATGTGTATGTGTATGCTTCTGTGTGAGATCTTGTCTGTATAGTTTTGCTTCCACCATTTGTCCTAGGGTTCTATCCGTCCATGTTTTTTTTTTTAATTTTTTTCTTAATAATTAATTTTAATAACTTTATTATACTTTACCTTCGTTCTTTCTTTCTTCTTTCATTCTTTCCTTCCTTCCTTCCCTCCTTTAGACAACGAATCATCCCAAATTGAGGAGGTGGTCTCTGAGAGCAAGATTTATGATTTTTTCCCCTTTACCTCTTTTTGTGAGGGTGTATGTGTATGCTTCTGTGTAAGATTTTGTCTGTATAACTTTGCTTCCAACATTTGTCCTAAGGTTCTATCCGTCCCTTTTTTTTTAAATAAGTATTTTTTAATTCAATAACTTTATTTATTTTACTGTATCTTCTTTCTTTCTGTCTTTTTTCCTTCTTGCCCTCCTTCCTTCCTTCCTCCCTCCCTCCCTCCCTCCTTTCTTTACTTCTTGCATTCTTTCCTTCTTTGCTTCTTTCTTTCTTTCTTTTCTTTTTCTTTCTTTCTTTCTTTCTTTCTTTCTTTCTTTCTTTCTTTCTTTCTTTCTTTCTTTCTTTCTTTCTTTCTTTCTTTCTTTCTTCCTTCCTTCCTTCTTTCCTTCCTTCCTTCCTTCCTTCCGTCCTTTCCTTCTTTCTTTCTTCATACTTCTACTAACTCTCTCTACTTTTTCTCCCTTTTATTCTGAGCCGTGTGGATGAAAGGCTCTTGGTGCTCCAGCCAGGAGTCAGGGCTCTGCCTCTGAGGTAGGAGAGCCAACTTCAGGACACTGGTCAACAAGAGACCTCCCAGCTCCACATAATATCAAATGGCGAAAATCTCCCAGAGACCTCCATCTTAACACCAGCACTCAGCTTCACTCAATGACCAGCAAGCTACAGTGCTGGACAACCTATGCCAAACAACTAGTAAAACAGGAACACAACCCCACCCATTAGCAGAGAGGCTGCCTAAAATCATAATAAGGCCACAGACACCCCAAAACACGCCACCAGACGTGAACCTGCCCACTAGAGAGACAAGATCCAGCCTCATCCACCAGAACACAGGCACTAGTCCTCTCCACCAGGAAGCCTACACAACCCACTGAATCACCCTTAGCCACTAGAGACAGACAACAAAAACAGTGGGAACTACGAACCTGCAGCCTGCAAAAAGGAGAACCCAAACACAGTAAGATAAGCAAAATGAGAAGACAGAAAAACACACAGCAGATAAAGGAGCAAGATAAAAATGCACCAGACCTAACAAATGAAGAGGAAATAGGCAGTCTACCTGAAAAAGAATTCAGAATAATGATAGGAAGGATGATCTGAAATCTTGGAAATAGAATGGACAAAATGCAAGAAACAGTTAACAAGGACCTAGAAGAAATAAAGATGAAAGAAGCAATGATGAACAACACAATAAATGAAATTAAAAGTACTCTAGACGGGATCAATAGCAGAATAACTGAGGCAGAAAAACGGATAAGTGACCTGGAAGATAAAAGAGTGGAAATAACTACTGCAGAGCAGAATAAAGAAAAAAGAATGAAAAGAACTGAGGACAGTCTCAGAGACCTCTGGGACAACATTAAATGCACCAACATTCGACTTATAGGGGTTCCAGAAGAAGAAGAGAAAAAGAAAGGGACTGAGAAAATATTTGAAGAGATTAGAGTTGAAAACGTCCCTAATATGGAGAAGGAAATAGTTAATCAAGTCCAGGAAGCACAGAGAGTCCCATACAGGATAAATCCAAGGAGAAATATGCCAAGACACATATTAATCAAACTGTCAAAAATTAAATACAAAGAAAGCATATTAAAAGCAGCAAGGGAAAAACAACAAATAACACACAAGGAAATCCCGATAAGGTTAACAGCTGATCTCGCAGCAGATACCCTACAAGCCAGAAGAGAGTGGCAGGCCATACTGAAAGTGATGAAGGAGAAAAACCTGCAACCAAGACTACTCTACCCACCAAGGATCTCATTCAGATTTGATGGAGAAATTAAAACCTTTACAGACAAGCAAATGCTGAGAGAGTTCAGCACCACCAAACCAGCTTTACAACAAATCCTAAAGGAACTTCTCTAGACAAGAAACACAACAAAAGGAAAAGACCTATAATAACGAACCCAAAGCAATTGAGAAAATGGGAATAGAAACATACATATTGATAATTACCTTAAATGTAAATGGACTAAATGCTCCCACCAAAAGACACAGATTGGCTGAATGGATACAAAAACAAGACCCTTATATATGCTGTCTACAAGAGACCCACTTCAGACCTAGAGACACATACAGACTGAAAGTAAGGGGATGGAAAAAGATATTCCATGCAAATGGAAACCAAAAGAAAGCTGGAGTAGCAATTCTCATATCAGAAAAAATAGAATTTAAAATAAGGACTATTAGAAGAGAAAAAGGAGGAGACTACATAATGATCAAGGGATAGAACCAAGAGGAAGGTATACCAATTGTAAATATTTATGCACCCAACATAGGAGCACCTCAATACAGAAGCCAAATACTAACAGCCATAAAAGGGGAAATCGACAGAAACACATTCATAGT
Organism: Pseudorca crassidens; assembly: GCF_039906515.1. Taxonomy (NCBI): domain Eukaryota; kingdom Metazoa; phylum Chordata; class Mammalia; order Artiodactyla; family Delphinidae; genus Pseudorca; species Pseudorca crassidens. The sequence continues at coordinate 54,573,073 of NC_090317.1, read as the reverse complement.
AGGGGACTTTAAAACCCCACTTTCACCCATGGACAGATCATCCAAAATGAAAATAAATAAGGAAACATAAGCTTTAAATGATACATTAAACAGGATAGACTTAATTGATATTTATAGGGCACTCCATCCCAAAACAACAGAATACACATTTTTCTCAAGTGCTCATAGAACATTCTCCAGGATAGATCATATCTTGGGTCACAAATCAAGCCTTGGTAAATTTAAGAAAATTGAAATTGTATCAAGTATCTTTTCTGACCACAACACCATGAGACTAGATATCAATTACAGGAAAAGATCTGTAAAAAATTCAAACACATGGAGGCTAAACTATACACTACTTAATACTGAAGTGATCACTGAAGAAATCAAAGAGGAAATAAAAAAATACCTAGAAACAAATGACAATGGATACACATCGACCCAAAACCTATGGGATGCAGCAAAAGCAGTTCTAAGGGGGAAATTTAAAGCAATACAAGCCCACCTTAAGAAGCAGGAAACATCTTGAATAAACAACCTAACCTTGCACCTCAAGCAATTAGAGAAAGAAGAACAAAAAAACCCCAAAGCTAGCAGAAGGAAAGAAATCATAAAACTCAGATCAGAAATAAATGAAAAAGAAATGAAGGAAACAATAGCAAAGAGCAATAAAACTAAAAGCTGGTTCTTTGAGCAGATAAACAAAATAGATAAACCACTAGCCAGACTCATCAAGAAAAAAAGGGAGAAGACTCAAATCAATAGAATTAGAAATGAAAAAGGAGAGGTAACAACGGACACGGCAGAAATAAAAAAGATCATGAGAGATTACTACAAGCAACTCTATGCCAATGCAATGGACAATCTGGAAGAAATGGACAAATTCTTAGAAATGCACAACCTGCCAAGACTGAATCAGGAAGAAATAGAAAATATGAAGAGACCAATCACAAGCACTGAAATTGAAACTGTGATTAAAAATCTTCCAAGAAAGAAAAGCCCAGGACCAGATGGCTTCACAGGCAAATTTTATCTAACATTTAGAGAAGAGCTAAAACCTATCCTTCTCAAACTCTACTGATATATAGCAGAGGAAAGACACTCCCAAACTCATTCTACAAGGCCACCATCACTTTGATACCAAAACCAGACAAGGATGTCACAAAGAAAGAAAACTATAGGCCAATATCACTGATGAACATACATGCAAAAATCCTCAACAAAATACTAGCAAACAGAATCCAACAGCACATTAAAAGGATCATACACCATAATCAAGTGGGGTTTATACCAGGAATGCAAGGATTCTTCAATATACGCAAATCTATCAATGTGATAAACCATATTAACAAATTGAAGGAGAAAAACCATATGATTATCTCAATAGATGCAGAGAAAGCTTTTGACAAAATTCAACACCATTTATGATAAAACCCCTGCAGAAAGTAGGCATAGAGGGAACTTTCCTCAACATAATAAAGGCCATATATGACAAGCCCACAGCAAACATCATCCTCAATGGTGAAAAACTGAAAGCATTTCCACTAAGATCAGGAACAAGACAAGGTTGCCCACTCTCACCACTCTTATTCAACATAATTTTGGAAGTTTTAGCCACAGCAATCAGAGAAGAAAAGGAAATAAAAGGAATACAAATCGGAAAAGAAGAAGTAAAGCTGTCACTGTTTGCAGACGACATGATCCTATACATAGAGAATCCTAAAGATGCTACCAGAAAAATACTATAACTAATCAATGAATTTGGTAAAGTAGCAGGATACAAAATTAATGCACAGAAATCTCTGGCATTCCTATATACTAATGATGAAAAATCTGAAAGTAAAATCAGGAAAATACTCCCATTTACCATTGCAACAAAAAGAATAAAATATCTAGGAATAAACCTACCTAAGGAGACAAAAGACCTGTATGCAGAAAATTATAAGACAATGATGAAAGGAATTAAAGATGATACAAATAGATGGAGAGATATACCATGTTCGTGGATTGGAAGAATCAACACTGTGAAAAGGACTCTACTACCTAAAGCAATCTGTAGATTCAATGCAATCCCTATCAAACTATCACTGGCATTTTTCACAGAACTAGAACGAAAAATTTCACAATTTGTATGGAAACACAAAAGACCCCGAATAGCCAAAGCAATCTTGAGAGCGAAAAACGGAGTTGGAGGAATCAGGCTCCCTGACTTCAGACTATACTACAAAGCTACAGTAATCAAGACAGTATGGTACTGGCACAAACACAGGAATGTAGATCAATGGAACAGTATAGAAAGCCCAGAGATACACCCACACACATATGGTCACCTTATCTTTGATAAAGGTTGCAGGAATGTACAGTGGAGAAAGGACAGCCTCTTCAATAAGTGGTGCTGGGAAAACTGGACAGATACATGTAAAAGTATGAGACTAGATCACTTCCTAACACCATACACAAAAATAAGCTCAAAATGGATTAAAGACCTAAATGTAAGGCCAGAAACTATCAAACTCTTAGAGAAAAACATAGGCAGAACACTATGACATAAATCACAGCTTGATCCTTTCTGACCCACCTCCTAGAGTAATGGAAATAAAAACAAAAATAAACAAATGGGACCTAATGAAACTTCAAAGCTTTTGCACAGCAAAGGAACTCATAAAGAAGACCAAAAGACAGCCCTCAGAATGGGAGAAAATATTTGCAAATGAAGCAACTGACAAAGGCTTAATCTCCAAAATTTACAAGCAGCTCATGCAGCTCAATAACAAAAAAACAAACAACCCAATCCAAAAATGGGCAGAAGACCTAAATAGACAATTCTCCAAAGAAGATATGCAGACTGCCAAGAAACACATGAAAGAATGCTCAACATCATTAATCATTAGAGAAATGCAAATCAAAACTACAATGAGATATCATCTCACACCAGTCAGAATGGCCATCATCAAAAAATCTAGAAACAATAAATGCTGGAGAGGGTGTGGAGAAAAGGGAACACTCTTGCACTGCTGGTGGGAATGTGAATTGGTTCAGCCACTATGGAGAACAGTATGGAGGTTCCTTAAAAAACTACAAATAGAACTACCATATGACCCAGCAATCCCACTACTGGGCATATACCCTGAGAAAACCATAATTCAAAAAGAGTCATGTACCAAAATGTTCATTGCAGCTCTATTTACGATAGCCCGAAGATGGAAACAACCTAAGTGCCCATCATCGGATGAATGGGTAAAGAAGATGTGGCACATATATACCATGGAATATTAGTCAGCCATAAAAAGAAACGAAATTGAGTTATTTGTAATGGGGTAAATAGACCTTGAGTCTTTCATACAGAGTGAAGTAAGTCAGAAAGAAAAAGACAAATACCGTATGTTAACACATATATATGGAATTTAAGAAGAAAGATAATGTCATGAAGAACCTAGGGGTAAGATAGGAATAAAGACACAGACCTACTGGAAAACAGACTTGAGGATATGGGGAGGGGGAAGGGAGAGCTGTCACAGGGCGAGAGAGAGTCATGGACATGTACACACTAACAAACATAAGGTAGATAGCTAGTGGGAAGCAGCCGCATGGCAGAGGGATATCGGCTCGGTGCTTTGTGACCGCCTGGAGGGGTGGGATAGGGAGGGTGGGAGGGAGGGAGACGCAAGAGGGAAGAGATATGGGAACATATGTATATGTATAACTGATTCACTTTGTTATAAAGCAGAAACTAACACACCATTGTAAAGCAATTATACCCCAATAAAGATGTTAAAAAAAATGGGCAGAAGACATAAATAGACATTTTCCCAAAGATGACACACAGATGGCCCACAGGCACATAAAAACATGCTTAGCAATGCTAATTGTTAGAGAAATATAAATCAGAATCACAATGAAGTATCACCTCACACCAGTCAGAATGGCTACCATCAAAAAGTGTAAAATAATAAATGCTGGAGATGGTGTGGAGAAAAGGGAACCCTTGTACACTGTTTTTAGGAATGTAAATTGGTGTGGTCACTATGGAAACAGTATGCAGATTCCGTAAAAAGTCTAAAAATAGAGCCACCATATGATCCTGCAATTGCACTCCTGGGCATATATCCAGAAAAACTGAAAACACTAATTTGAAAAGTACATACATCCCAATTTTCGTAGCAGCTCTATTTAAAATAGCCAAAATATTGAAGCAACTGAAGTGTCCATCAACAGATGAATGGATAAAGTAGATGTGTCATATATGTACAATGGAATATATTCATCCATAAAAAAGAATGAAAATCTGCCATTTGCAGCAATGTGAATAGACCTAGAGAATATTATGCTTAGTGGAATAAGTCTGACAAAGACGAATATTGTATGATATCACATGTGTAATCAGAAAATAGGAAAATGAATGTACATAACAACACAGAAACAGACTCACAGCTATGGAAAACATACTAATGGTTACCAGTGGGAAGAGGGAATGGAGAGGGGAAAGATAGGTGTATGGGATTAAGAGATACAAACTACTATGCAAAATATATAAGCAATAAAGATATATTGTATAGCACAGGGAATTATAGCCATTATCTTGTAATAACTTTTAATAGAGTGTAATCTATAAAAATACTGAATCACTATGTTGTATACCTGAAACTTATATAGTACAGTAAATCCACTATACTTCAATAAATAAATAAATGCAGTGAGAAGGGAAATTCCTTAAGTTATTTAATCACATTTAAAATACCTACAGCTAGCATCAGACTTAATGGTGAGAGAATGGATGCTATACTCCTAATATATGGAACAAGACAAATATCTTCTCTCACTAGTTTTATTTAGCATCATGCTGGAAGTCTTAGCCAGTGCAATGAGACAAGAAGAAGAAATAAAACAGATAGAGTGTAAAGGCAGAAATTAAGCTACCTGTATTTGCAGTGGACCTGGTGGTTAAGGTAGAACATGTACACAAAGTTCTTAGAACTCATAAATGAATTTAGCAAGATAAGAGGATAAAATGTAAATATACAGAAATCAATTATATTACTATGTACCAGCATTGAATAAGTAGAATTTGAATCAATTGATTGATGATACCATTTATAATACCACCAAAAAACTGAAGTACTTGGGTATAATATGTGCAGAAACTATGTTGAAAATTACAAAGCACAGATGAAATAAATCAAATCTCTAAATAAATGAAGATGGAGAGATATTCCATGTTCATTGACTAGAACATGCAATACTCTTAAGATGTCAGGTCTCTTCCATTAGATATATGTATTTAATGCAATTTTGCAATCATAATCCTAGCAAGCTTTCATTCAGATATTTAGAAGCTGATTCTAAAATATATATAGTAAAGCAAGGAAGTAGAATAGACAAAAAAATTCAAAAAAAGCAGAAAAAATCCTAAAGGACTTACATGATCCTATTTCAGGATTTACTACAAAACTACAGTACTCAAGACACCATGATGCTAGAAAAAGGATGAACATACACATCCATAGAGACAAATAGAGAGTTAAGAAATAAACTTATACAAATAAAGTACATTGCTCTATTTACAAAGATGCCACAACAATTCAATGGAGAAAGGATAGATTTTCCAAGAAATATTACTGATCATTGGAAGTCCATCTATATAAAAAAAATAATAAAACTCAACATATACCTGAAACATTAACGAAAAATTAACTCAAGATGTATCATACAACAAAGTGTAAGACAAAACTATAAAACTTCTAGAAGAAAACACAGGAGACAGTCTTCATTATCTTGAGCTTAGCAATGAGATTTAAACATGAAATGCACCCTGAAAGCTCAGACAACAAAAGCAAAAATAGACAAATGGGATTGCATCAAACTAAAAAGCTTTTGCCCAACAAAGGAAACAATCAGCAGGGTGATGAAACACCTACAGAATGGGAGAAAATATTTGCAAACCATATATCTGATAAGGGGTTAATATCTAAAATATGTTATGCACTCAAACAACTTAATAGCAAAAAATCAAATAACCATATTAAAAAATGGGCAAATGACCTGAATAAATATTTCTCAAAAGGAGATATGCAAATAACCAAAGGTCCATGAAAAGGTTCTTTACATCACTAATCATCAGGGAGATGCAAATCAAAACTGCAATGAGGTATCACCACACATGTTAGAATGGCCATCAACAAAAATAGATGATAACAAGAGTTGACTGGAATGTGAAGAAAAGTAAACCCTTGTGTGTGCTGGTCAGAATTTAAACTGGTACAACCGTTATGGAAGATACCATGGCAGTTCCTCAAAAAATTAAATAGAACTACCATATGATTCAGCAATCTCATTTCTGGGTAAATAACCAAAATAATTGAAATCAGTATCTCAAAGCAGTATCTGTCCTCCTATGTTCATTACAGTATTATTCAGAATAAGCAAGAAATGGAATCATCATAAGTATCCATTGATGGGTGGATGAATAAAGAAAATGTAATATGTATATTATGTATATATATATATAATGTATATTGCATATGCATATTAAATGGAATATAACAATTCAACCAAATAAAGAAGGAAATCCTGCCATTTGCAGCAACATGGATGAATCTGGAGGACATTAAGCTAAGTAAAATAAACCAGAAACAGGCAAATATTGCATGATCTCACACACATATAGAATCTAAAAAATTTGAACTCATAGAAGCAGAGAGTATAATGGTGGTTGCCAAGTCCTGGGAGGGTGGGGTAAATGGAGGGATGTAGGTCGAAGGGTACAAAATTTTAGTTATGCAGGATGAATAAGTTCTGGACATCTAATGTATAGCATAGTGACAGTAGTTAAAATACTATGTTATTTACTTGAAATTTGCTAAGACAGTAGGTCTTAAATATTATCACCACACATATAAAAATGATAAATATATGAGGTGATGGATATGTTAACAACTTGATTATGGCAATCATTTCACAACTGTATACATATATCAAAACATCATGTTGTACATCATAAATATATACAAAGTTTATCAATTATGCCTCAATAAAGCAGAAAAAATGAAATACAAAGTGTGATCCATAAAAGGAAAAAAATGCTAAATTAGACTTTATCAAAATTAAAATCCTTTGCTCTGCAAAAGACATTGTTAGGAGAATGAAAAGGTAACATGCAGACTTAGAAAACATTTGCAAATCACATATCCAGCAAAAGTCTTAGAGCCAGAATATCTGAATAACACTTAAATCTTAACAATAAGCAACAAAACAACACAATGAATAAATTGAAATAAAACTGTGAACAGATATTTTACCAAAAAGATACAAAAGAGTATAGTAAAAGATATTCAACATCATTATAGTCATTAGTGAAATACAAATTATAGTCATAATAAGACAGCACTATATATGTATTAGAATGGCAAAAAATTCCATATCAGAACTCTGGATGCAGAACAATAGGAATTTTAATTTATTGCTGGTGGGAATGTAAAATTGTACAGCTACTTTTGAAAACAGTTTGGCAGTTTTTCATAAATTTAAATGTACATGTATCATGTGACCCATCACTTTCATTCTTAGGTGTTTACCCAAGTGAACTTAAAATTTATATTGATAAAAAATGTCTGTAAGCAAATGTTTATAGCACTATCATTCATAATATCAAAAAAAATGAGAAGGATCAAGAAATCCTTCAGTACGTGAATGGATACAAAAACTGTGGTATATCCATACAATGGAATACTACTCAGCAAGAAAAAAGAACAAGCAACTGATTCACACAAAAGTATGGATGAATATTACATGCATTTTGCTAGATGAATATTACATGCATTTTACTAACTGAAAGAAGCCAGACCCAAAAACTACATATTGTATGATTCCATTTATAAGGCACTTTGGAAAAGATAAAACTATAAGGATAGAAAACAGATCATTGATTGCTAAGGGTTAGAGGAAGGAAGAGGACTACAAAGAGGCCATACAGGGAAATTTTAGGATGATGTGGTTGTTCTGTGTGGTATGATGGTGATGGATACATGATTCTAAGCATTTGTCAAAAACCATGGAGCTGTACACTCCAAAGAGTAAACTTTACTGTATGCAAATTTAGAAAACCAAGGACAAATGAATCCAACTATAATATAAATATATGACATTACATCATTGAAGGGGATGGGGAGAAAAGGAACGAGCCTAAGTATCCTTAGCAAACAGTGTTTTGACTAGATATAGCAAGGAGGAAGGCTAGAATGAACCCTGTGGTGCATATTAACCTGGATAAATTACATTTCCTTAATATCGGTAAAGATATATAAATACAGAAATAAGTGTAAATATATGTGTGCATATATGGGCTAATATGCATACATATACTTCCTGGTCAGTTCACAGAGAGGGCCTAGAGAAAGCAACACCCCAGTAGCAATAAGCACACCTAATTTCATAACTACACTTCAATTTTCACTCTCCAATAAAGTGAACAAGGGCTCTTCAGGGAAATGGATGATTCTAGGGCTTGGGCAATGAAACAACAAGATGAGTTTGGAGCACCTTATAGTGTCAGAAAATAAGAATGTGCTCAGAAAAATTAAACAGTGAGAAAGAAAGAAAAGATAGAGTCATGCTATTTGCCCTTTGCAGCAACATGGATTGTCATACTGAGTGAAGTTAAGTCAGACAAAGACAAATATCATATAATATCATGTCTATGTGGAATCTAATAAAACAAAAAGGTACAAATGAGCCTATCTACAAAACAGAAATAGAGTTACAGATGTAGAAAATAAATGTATGGTTACAAGGGGGTAAGTGGGGGGAAGGATAAATTGGAAAATTGGGATTCACACATACACACTACTTTATATAAAATAGATAACTAATAAAGACCTACTGTATAGTACAGGGAACTCTACTCAATACTCTGTAATGGCCTATATGGGAAAAGAATCTAAAAGAGAGTGGATATATGTATACATATAACTGATTCACATTTTTATACAGCAGAAATGAACACAACATTGTAAATCAACTGTATTTCAATAAAAATAAATTTTTCTTTTTTTTTCTTTTTTTTTCTTTTTTTCTTTTTTTTTTTTTTTTTTGCAGTACGCTGGTCTCTCACTGTTGTGGCCTCTCCTATTGCAGAGCACAGGCTCCGGATGTGCAGGCTCAGCGGCCATGGCTCACGGGCCCAGCTGCTCCACGGCATGTGGGATCTTCCCGGACCAAGGCATGAACCCGCGTCCCCTGCATTGGCAGGCAGACTCTCAACCACTGCAACACCAGGGAAGCCCTGGGGACAGGTCTTTCTTACGGAAGAATTCCGTATAATAAATGTAGATGGAATGATGGGGAGAGAAAATGGAAAATCACCAGTAGAACACAGCAGTAGTAACTGCTACAGGTAAGATCCATTAATAACTGCTAAAACTGTGGAAGAAACATTAAAGAGAAACAGAATATTGGAATAGCCTCAAATTATCTCCCCAAACGTATTTATTAATTACTGTGGTGGGGTTTTTTTTAGCAAATGTTAACAAGTATTTGATACTTCTACACAATGAGGTGGAGCTTAATTTCCCTCCCTGTGAGTATAGGCTGGGCTTAATGACTCACTTCCAGAAAACAGAGAATGGACAAGGGGAAATAGTAACTTTACAGTGGAAAATCCTGGAAAACACCATCTCAACCCAGTGGGCAAATTTAACATCACAAATAAGTCATATGGATATTATTTCCCTCCTGACATGATATGATCTGATATGATATGATGAGAAGGGTAGTTACTTCTATGGTATTATTCCCACAAATTCATTACACCTTTCTATCATGAGAAAACACTAGACAAACCCAATTTGTGTGACCTTCCAAAATACCTGACCAGTATTCTTCAAGTGTTGGTATCATGAGAGCAAGGAGGCAGTGTGGAATGATAGAGAGAACACTGAGTTCTGGTCTCAGTTGAGCCACAATAAACCTTGATCACTGAGCTGGTCACAGTCTCGCCATCTTGGTTTTATATCTGCAATCAGAAGGAGTTGAAATTGACCTCAGTTTAAAAATAAAATTATTTGTCAGACAATTCTGTAAGTGTAATTTGTGTGTCTACTTTAGTTTTCAAATAAGAATGTGTTCCCACAATACATGTACAATGTGAATAGTTGTGTGCTCTATATAACACCCTTAATTGTAAAATGTTATCAACTAAGTGCACTTCCACATGGGTTTGCTGATTGCCGTATTAGCATATCAGATTGCTTTTTCTGTGTTTCCTAATATATCAATAAGGAATAATAAAGAGTATCTGAATCTTCCATTACTGATTTTGACAATAAAGTAAAAGCTTTCAAACTTCGTGTATTAAGATAATGGTTAATTACAATTTAATTTACAATTCACTTAAACTTATTTTTCTTCCTTTTCTATCTCTCAAAATCTATAAGAAAATGAAAAACATCTCAGTCCTCATCACGTGGCTAAAAATAATAGGATTGAGGACTTATATTTGAGGATTTATATTTAAAAATACCATAAATATTGTTTTCTAGAGTTGGCTGATAATTAAGGTAATAGGTAATTTGCATGTTTTTAATGCTTTGATAATGATAACTGCCATTTATCAAGCACTTTATTTGGACTTTACAAAACTTTTCATTTGGTTCTCAGAAGAACTTTACAGATAACAACAGTGAGGCTCAGAAAGTTTCAGTAGATTGTGCAAGTCATACAACTAGTCAGTAGAAAAACCAGAATTTGAATTCAGCTCTAACTTTAACTCTGAAGAATATACTTTTAGCCGTTACACTATATGAACCCTGCTTTCCTTACCTCACATCTGATATAATTTTATATATAAAGTTTATTAGAAAAATCTTAATTTTTACATACTAGAACATCATTGGAGGAGGATAGGTGAAATCCCTTGCTTGCCTTTGAGAAATTCTATCCTGAGAATGCATTTATAATTAGTCATTTATTCATTACTAAGGCTTAGAAATACCCAGAGGGAAGAGTGTCTGTTACAGTTTGGCATTTTATTGGCATCTATAAAATATAAATATATGGACATTGGAGGCTTTTATATTACTACATAAGAAATGACACTTTGAAATTTTATTCAGTACCTTATTATAAACTTTTTTTACTTTTATTTATTTTATTTTATTATTATTTTTTACATCTTTATTGGAGTATAATTGCTTTACAATGGTGTGTTAGTTTCTGCTTTATAACAAAGTGAATCAGTTATACAAATACATATGTTCCCATATCTCTTCCCTCTTGCGTCTCCCTCCCTCCCACCCTCCCTATCACACCCCTTTAGTTGGTCACAAAGCACCGAGCTGATCTCCCTGTGCTATGTGGCTGCTTCTCACTAGCTATCTACCTTACGTTTGGTAGTGTATATATGTCCATGCCTCTCTCTCACTTTGTCACAGCTTACACTTCCCCCTCCCCATATCCTCAAGCCCATTCTCTAGTAAGTCTGTGTCTTTATTCCTGTCTTACCCCTAGCTTCTTCATGACATTTTTTTTCTTAAATTCCATATATATGTGTTCACATACGGTATTTGTCTTTCTCTTTCTGACTTACTTCACTCTGTATGACAGACTCTAGGTCTATCTGTAGCAAGGTGGAAACTAGAGTTATGAAAGAAAACCAATAGACCATAAAAATGGTATTGGAACACTCCCTAATTGTCCAAATTGTCACTTACTATGGAAGTTAGGTCAAACCTCATGCTCTGTAACAAATATAAAATGTTATAGAAATAAACCTATCTAAGGAGGCAAAAGATCTGTACTCCAAAAAGTCTAAGATGCTGATGAAAGAAATTGAAGACAACACAAACAGATGGAAAGATATACAATGTTCTTGGATTGGAAGAATCAATATTGTTAAAATGATCATACTACCCAAGGCAGTCTACAGATTCAATGCAATCCCCATCAAGCCGCCAATGGAATTTTTCACAGAACTAGAACAAAAAAAAATAAAAATTGTATGGAAACAAAAAGACCCCAAATAAACAAAACAATCTTGAAAAAGAAGAACTGAGCTGGAGGAATCAGGTTCCCTGACTTCAGATTATACTACAAAGCTACAATAATCAAAAACATTATAGTACAGGCACAGAAACAGAAATATAGATCAACGGAACAGGATAGAAAGCCCAAAGATAAACCCACTTATTTATGGTCAATTAATCTACAACAAAGGAGGCAAGAATATACAATGGAGAAAAGACCATCACTTCAATAAGTGGTGCTGGGTAAACAAGACAGCTACATGGAAAAGAATGAAATTAGAACATTCTCTAACACCATACACAAAAATAAACTCAAAATGGATTAAATACCTAAAAGTAAGACTGGATAATATAAAATCCCTAGAAGAAAACATAGGCAGAACACTCTGACATAAATCACAGCAATATTTTTTTGGATCCATTTCCTAGATTAATGGAAGTAAAAACAAAAAGAAACAAATGGGATCTAATTAAACTCAAATGCACAGCAAAGGAAACCACAAACAAAATGAGAAGATAACCTATTGAATGGGAGAAAATATTTGTAAATAATATGACTGATAAGGAATGAATATCTAAAATATATAAGCAGCCCATGCAGCTCAATATCAACAAAACAAACAACCCAATTAAAAAATGGGCAGAAGATGTAAAAAAAAAAAAAAACTACAATGAGATATCATCTCACACTGGTCAGAATGGCCATCATCAAAAAATCTACAAACAATAAATGCTGGAGAGGGTGTGGAGAAAAGGGAACCCTCTTGCACTGTTGGTGGGAATGTAAATTGATACAGCCCCTATGGAGAACAGGATGGAGGTTCCTTAAAAAACTAAAAATAGAACTACCATACTACCCAGTAATCCCACTACTGGGCATATACCCTGAGAAAACCATAATTCAAAAAGAAGCATGTTCATTGCAGCTCTATTTACAATAGCCAGGACATGGAAGCAACCTAAGTGTCCATCAACAAATGAATGGATAAAGAAGATGTGGCACATATATACAATGGAATATTACTCAGCCATAAAAGGAAATAAAACTGAGTTATCTGTAGTGAGGTGGATGGACCTAGAGTCTGTCATACAGAGTGAAGTAAGTCAGAAAGAGAAAAACAAATACCGTATGCTAACACACACACACACACACACACATATATATATATATATGGAATCTAAGGGGAAAAAAGTCATGAAGAACCTAGGGGTAAGACGGGAATAAAGACACAGACCTACTAGAGAATGGACTTGAGTATATGGGGAGGGGGAAGGGTAAGCTGTGACAAAGTGAGAGAGTGGCATGGACATATATACACTACCAAATGTAAACTAGATATCTAGTGGGAAGCAGCCCCATAGCACAGGGAGATCAGCTCGGTGCTTTGTGACCACCTAAAGGGGTGTGATAGGGAGGGTGGGAGGGAGGGAGACGCAAGAGGGAAGAGATATGGGAACATATGTATTTGTATAACTGATTCACTTTGTTATAAAGCAGAAACTAACACACCATTGTAAAGCAATTATACTCCAATAAAGATGTTAAAAAAGAAAATTCTCCAAAGAAGACATATAGATGGTCAACAGGCATATGAAAAGATGTCCAGTATTGCTAATTATTAGAGAAATGCAAATCAAAACTACATTGAGGTATCATTTCACACCAGTCAGAATGGTCATCATTAAAATGTTTACAAATAATAAATGCTGGGGAGAGTGTGAAGAAAAGAGAACCATCCTACTCTCTTGGTGGGAATATAAATTGGTACATCCACTATGGGGAACAGTATGGAGGTTCCTTAAAACACTAAAAAGTAGAGCTTCCATATGATCCAGTAATGCTACTCCTGGGCATATATCCAGAAGAAATCATAATTTGGAAAGATACATGCACCCCAATATTTGTTACAGCACTATTTACAATAGCCAAGACATGGAAGCAACCTAAATGTCCATCAACAAAGGAATGGATAAAGAAGATGTGGTACATATATACAATGGAATGCTACTCAGCCATAAAAAGAATAAATAATGCCACTTGCAGCAACATGGATGGACCTAGAGATTATCATATTAAGCAAAGTAGGTCAGATAAAGTCAAATATCATATGATATCACTTATGTGGAATCTAAAATAATGATACAAATGAATTTATTTACAAAACAGAAATTGACTCACAGACATAGAAAATAAACTTATGGTTACCAAAGGGGATAGTGGTGGTGAGGGCAGTTATAAATTAGGAATTTGTGATTAACATATACATACTACTATATAATAAAAAAAGGTAAACAACAAGGGCCTACTGTATAGCACAGGGAGCTATACTCAATATCTTGTAATAACGTATAATGGTAAAGAATCTGAAAAATATACATATAACTGAATCACTTTGCTGTACACTTGAAACTAACACAACATTGTAAATTAACTATATTTCAAAAATAAGTCATAGAATACTCCATCTCAAAAATTATGTCTTTGAAAGGAATTAAGAGAATCCAGTACTTAATATCCCCATACTCTCTCTATATCTATATCTATCTATATCTATATATACCCTTTCTTGATCAGAACCATCCCAGAAAGATAAGAAGCTACAACACTCTTTGTAGTGACTTTCTCATACCATAAAGAGTGAGAAATAAAATGCAAATTGTTGAGAATACAGACATGCATTTAATATAGGTGTCCACAGCTTTATAGCTGAGACATGGATAGGTTATCCTGGACAAACCCCCACAGGAATTAGTTCTCTAAAATGAGTACTCATTTGACCTCTTCCCATTTGCCTTGGCTCCTAAAGGCCAGATTGAATAAACTGCTTTGAGAAGATTATTTTGAGGTTCAACAGACTTTGCAGGATAGAATCTAACCAAATTTACATAGCAGCATCAAGCATATTCTTTCAAGTTTATGACACTCAATTTCAGACTTCTGAGTTAAACCTGAAGGGTTAGGGGCACTATTACTTAATCCTGTATTAGTATTTTGACACCAAGTCTCCCACTTGAAATAAGTAGGAAGAATCCTTGAATCCTCATGTCATCTCTTCAAAATGATCTTGTTTTTTTTTTGTTTGTTTTGTTTTGTTTTTTAAAGAAATTTAAAGAAATAAGATCTTTAGTGCCACTAAAGAAGAGCAAATCTTTACCTGGCAAAATAAAGACAATAAGAAATGTGTTTGTTTACATAGAAGATGTTGTTTGCTATAGTGAAATTATTAAATACAGAGA